>NC_056733.1:1209029676-1209292176 GCF_019279795.1 Protopterus annectens | reverse complement strand
GTGTACCACAGATGTATGAATGGCAGTGGCTATTATAAGTCTGGTGTTTTGTTGAGGGAGAGACAGTAATTTAGTAACATGGGCCTCATATATATTTGCAGGGAAAATGGGGAAACAATCACACCTACATATACAACCACCCCTACATACCGGTCCAGGTTTGCATGCACATAGCAGTTGTCTGTTGGAAAGCAAGTGCCATGTATATAGATAATTAGGTGCTCTAGAACTAGACCCGTTATGACACTGAATGATAACTGTACAATATTCTCCATACTGCTCCACACACATGGCTACAATTTTCAACTGCTGAAATTTTTGCAAAATGTCCAGATTTTTGCCTCATATTTTTGGTCTACTCATATAATTTGTAATTTTCAGGCAAGTCATTGTGGACTGAAGTCACTACATAATGACCAGCATCTGAGATTCAGAAAATATTTGTTATCGCAAAACTTGTTATTCTACCAGCTTTCTAAATTTATTGGAGCAATATTCAAAATGTATCCCCATTTTTGGGCCTTTGTCCCCCCTTTATTTTTGGCTTTGCCCAGATTGTTTGTGCTATGAGGCTGAGAAGTATGGTTATGGCCCAGAGGGAATCACTGATATTTCTGGCTCACTGTGCATGATTACGGTAGACATCCATTAACATCTACTTTACATTTATTAATTAACGGTTATAGTTCTTTGTTACCTCCCACTATGGGACACTTAATATAAAAAGTTTACACACCCCTGTTAAAATGCAAGGATTTTGTGATATAGGGAAAAATATAAAAAATAGAAAACATACAATAAGCTGGTTGCATACGTGTGCACACCCTTAAACTAATACTTTGCTGTGTGTACACACCCTTAAACTAATACTTTGTTGAAGCACCTTTTGGATTTTATTACAGCATTCAGTCTTCTTGGGTAGGAGTCTATCAGCATGGCACATCTTGATTTGGCAATATTTGCCCACTCTTCCTTGCAAAAGCACTCCAAATCTGTCAGATTATGAGGGCAACTCTTATGCACAGCACTCTTCAGGTCACTCCACAGATTTCCTATTGGATTTAGATCTGGGCTCTGGCTGGGCCATTCCAAAACTTAAATTTTTGTCTGGTGGAGCTATTCTTTTGTTGATTTGGATGTATGCTTGGGGTCATTGCCATGCCGAAAGGTGACATTCCTCTTCATCTTTCTAGCAGTCACCTGAAGGTTTTGGGCCAAAAGTGACTGGTATTTGGAACTGTTCAAAATTCCCTCCACCTTGACTAACGTCCCAGTTCCAGATGAAGAAAAGCAACCCCAAAACATTATACTGCCACCACCGTGCTTCACCGTGGAGATGGTGTTCTTTTGGTGATGCAAAGTGTTGTTTTTGCATCAAATGTACCTTTTGGAATTGTGGCCAGAAAGTCCTTGCTGTCATTAGACCATAGCATATTTTCCCACATGATTTTGGGAGACTTGATGTATTGTTTTGCAAATTTTAGTTGGGCCTGGATATTTTTCTGTGTAAGAAAAGGCTTCTGTCTTGCAACCCTACCCCATAGTCTAGACATATGGAGAATATGGGAGATTGTTGTCACATTTAGTACACAACCAATGCTTACCAGAAATTCCTGCGGTTCCTTCAGTGTTGCTGTAGGTATCTTGGCAGCTTCCCTGAACAGTTTTTGTCTTGTCTTTTCATCACTTTTGGAGGATGTCCAGTTCTTTACAATGTCACTGTTGTCCCATATTTTCTCCACTTTTTGATGATTGTCTTCACTGTGTTCCATGTTATATCCAATGCTGTGAAAAATTTTTGTACACTTCTCCTGACTGATACCTTTCAACAATGAGATTCCTTCAATGCTTTGTAAGTTCTCTGCAAACCATGACTTTGCTGTAGCAGGCAACTGAGTAAATGTCATGAAAACCCTACTAAGACAGCTGAACTTTATTTGGGGTTAATCAGTCTCTTTAATTGGTAGCAGGTGTGCACCCAAGAAAACTGAATGCTGTAATTAAATCAAAAGGTGCTTCAACAAAGTATAAGTTTAAGGGTGTGCACACACAACAAAGTATTAGTTTAAGGGTGTGCACACTTATGCAATCAGCATATTGTACGTTTTTATTTTTTATATTTTTTCCCATAACAGATTTGTTTGTTTTTCAATTAAATTGTACAGGTTAAAGGTCACATTAAAGGTGGGAAAAGTTTTGAAATGATTTATTGTGGTCTCATTTTTTATATCACAAAACATGGCATTTTAACAGGGGTTTGTACAATTTTTATATCCACTCTATGTCATCACAGTGCTGTGGGCAGAACAAGATATGGTTGTCTTCCTGGGTTTGTGTGCACAACACTCAGCAGTATATAACACTGTAGCATTGCTGTGTCTTTTACATTTATTTGCTGCCTCAACATAAGTGCTAATGTTCTTGCCCAGCCATTTTATGCTGAGTGATACTTCAGATCTGCAGGCTGATTGGGATACTATTGCATTTCTGTTTTGGTCTGGTGAGTCTGAACTTGTCAGCCTATATTTTTGACTGTCATAAAATGAAGTTATATTTGTTCTTTATAATCATGGCTAATTTGCATAGCTGTACCACACGTCCTGTTTCAAGTATGCAGTAGCTTAGCAGAATTTGTTATGCATTTACAAGGATTTCATGAATTGTTCATAGCTGTGGTATGTGATCTCCAACATGTTCCTGCTCTAAAGAGTTGCATACTATGTTTATGAACATGACCATTTGACTGGTCTGTTTACTGACTGCTGCTTTGTATTTTAGAGGTTAGCTACAGTCTCCTCACTGTAGTGTGCAGTTTGATTCTGAAATCTGATGAATGCTTATTTACGTCAGCAAGCACAGCATGAAGTTTTACTAAAAATGTCATGGATGCAACACCTCAGAGTTAGCATCCAGTCACTCATTGTAACTATTGATTCATATGTAGTGACACTGGCTTTTCCTGCTGGTTTTCTTCTACTGTATGTGGTACTCAACAAACTGCCATGAGGTAGGCGAAAGTTTATCTTTTATGACTGACACATTAGTGTGCTAAAATATTTTATGCTGACAATGAAAAGCATTGGATATATCATTGTTTATACCAACAAAGTTGCCTAACTTAATCTTCTAATACAATTGATGTTCTGCAACTTCTTCACCTTCAAATTTGAAAATAAGATATTGGGAAGAGGCCTCAAAATTGAAGTATTTATTTGAGAATGTGCCACAATTTTTGGTGTGTCTCCAAATGTAAATACACTCATGACCTATGCATTCAGTCAAGTTTTTGTACAATTTGCAGTAGTGACCTGTAGTGAGGTAAAACATATAGAAGCAAAATCCAACAATAATTCAATGAAGTCTACTTAGATGTAATCAGTGTAAGATGTAATCACTACCAGTACACATGGCAACCATTGCAAAAGTACAGAAACATAAGTGAATCCTTGTGTCCAAGTTTGCTTATGCGTTAAAGCTACAGAGTACAGTCTGAAACCCCTCTACATTACTGTAATCCATAACAGCATGTAATGGCACTAAATATACAGAACCAACGGATATTGCCAACATCCTGGCAGATAGGTTCAGTGCTAACTTTACCCCTCTCTCATCCCCTAAAGGGCCCATCTCTATACTGGAAGAATGCAAAGTACCTGTAATCACGGCTGCACAGGTAAAAAACACACTCTCCAAAGCCAAGAACACAGCATCCATGGGACCTGACAACATCCCAGGCTGCAACGGTTATCCCACTCCACAAAGGGGGAGCCACCACGGACGCCGGGAACTACCACCCCATTAGCCTGACGAGCCTGGTCTGCAAGGCTATGGAGTATATCATAGAACTTATAAACAATGACATTGGTAATCTCCAAACTCTGGACCCTACCCAGTTCAGGTTTGTAAAAGGCAGATAATGTCTCCTAAACCTGACAGACTTCTTTGAAGTGGTCACCAAAGCTGTAGATGAGAGTAAGGTGGTACACATAGCCTATCTAGATCTCGCCAAGGCTTTCAACACCATCCCCCACTCTGGAATTATAGGCAAACTCACTAAACTATATATAAATCCCTATGTCACAAGATGGGTTGCCAACTGGCTCACTGACCGAACCCACACTGTGAAAGTAGCAGACTCTAAATCCAACTTCAGACCAGTGACAAGTGGAGTACCACAGGGTTCAGTCCTAGGTCCTCTCCTGTTTGGTATCTACGTCTCTGATGTACGGGCTAACACAGAAGGTCTTTGGCTAACAAAGTTCGCAGATGACTGCAAAGTAGGAGCCATAATCAAATCTCCTAATGATATGGATATCCTACAAAAGGGCCTCACTGAGAAAGATGCCTGGTGTCAAAACCATGGCCTCAAGCTCAATGCCAAAAAGTGCATTGTCATCCCTTTTGGTAAAAACTCTGTACCCATGAACTACCACATAGGCGGTAGTCTACTTAACACTGAAAGTGTGATAAGAAACCTTGGGACACAGGTGGACAGTAGTCTCACCTTTGATGATTACATCGCCACAGTAGTCAGAAAATCCTTCTACGTGGCACACCTCATCACAAAATGTTTCTCATCTAGGAAAAAAGAGGTCATTGTTCCCCTCTATTCATCACTCATAAGACCCATTATAGAGTACAATGCCCCTTTTGGTATGTACCTCACAAGACATCTACAACAACTGGAAAGGCCACAGAAATAACTCACAAAGAGGATTACCGGCCTCAAACAGATGCCTTACGCAGACCATCTCAAAAGACTCCAGCTTTACTCTGTCACATATCGCCTACTCAGAGGCAATCTCTACCTAACATACAAAGCTATGACAAACCCAGAGCTGTTGGACATGCTCCATGCAAAGAAATCCCAATCACTCCGAGCTACACGCTCAAGGGACCTAAACCTTGTCACCACAATAAACAGAACATGCTGGTGGGATAGGTTCCTGTCTCAGAGACTTCCCATACTCTGGAACAAACTACCTATCTATATCAAACAAACCTCCTCATTAGCACTCTTCAAGAGAAACCTTGATGATTGGATGGGAGATAGGAAATTCACCCTGGGGATCACTTCTGTGGCTCTGCTTGACAGGGGCACAGGAAAATAATTTTCTTGGGTGGCAAAAGCCAGGGTACCATTTGGCTAGGCTTATATAGGCCCTAGGG
This sequence comes from Protopterus annectens, assembly GCF_019279795.1. Classification (NCBI taxonomy): domain Eukaryota; kingdom Metazoa; phylum Chordata; order Ceratodontiformes; family Protopteridae; genus Protopterus; species Protopterus annectens. Next base: position 1,209,287,007 of record NC_056733.1, on the reverse strand, counting down.
CCAATAGCCTAGTACCTACCTATGAACCTATGAACCTATGAACAGTACTATATTGAAAATCTTTCTTCTTATAACTTTTATGTTGCTTTATAAAACAAACATAGGAGTGGTGAAGTGTTTTGTATTACTGCCTCATAACTCTTGGTTCTTTAATTTGATTCCCAGTGATTTCTGTGGAATTTGTATGTTCTTTCTGTGTCTGCATAGGTTTTGCTGGGTGTTTCAGTTTTAGTCCACATCCAGAACAGATAATATAGGTGAATGTTAATCCTTCCAGTTGCCCATAGAAGTGAGTGTGGTATGTCTGTCTGTTCTTTGCTGGACTGATGCCCAATCCAGGATTATAGTACTGTTATTCCTACCCATAGATGTGAGCATTTACTGTTATGGTAAGATTTTACACATCTGTGCTTTACTAGTGCAGCAATTTGTCCTAGATGACTTTCACAGTCTGCGTAGGATAGTGTAGACCCTTTATATTTTTCTGTAACTTTAGTTCTGTTTAAACGTCTGAAAATTTCTTAAGAGACAAGTGTTTATAATTGCTGGGTTCCTTTCTTCATCTTGAAAAATCTAGCACACAATATATCTCCATTGTTTTTCAGAAAGGGCTTCTTGTTTCATTTTTTTTTTCAGATTTTCAGCCTGGACCACAACATGCAAATTGCTATCATTTCTCCATTACATGGCAGGTTTGAACATATCTCCATCAGTCAAGTGAGGCAGGTCAAGGGTTTGCATGCTGGGTGTCAGAGGTATGTGATTTCAATGTCTAATCAACCACAAGATCCCTAACCCAATGAGTGCCTTTTAGGTCCCATGAATGTTTGTGCAAGTATTGATATTGTATCTGCATTTGCCTCACACTTCAAAAGTGTGATCTATGTATCTATTTCATACACTACCCCATCAAATGGGAATCTTTTAAGTAGTTATTTTTTCGGTGTTCCTGGAAAAACAGAAGTTCTTTAGTCTCTTCTTTTCTCTAATTATCTAAGTGATATCTACTCCTCTGTGTCCAGAGATCTTAGCAGCTCCACATAATTCTACTAAATTTTAGGATCCACCTTTGCTGACTTTGCTCCCTCTGAAAACGCTAACTGATAATACAACAGAGGGAGCACACTGAAACTTCTTTTCTTTCACAGGATACAAAGAAAGGCTGTGGATATCCCTGGTTATCTGTCAGTCTAAATTAACTTAAGTAATTTGGTTTCTCTATTGAGTGTTTCTCCTGATTCCGATTCTCATGAAGTTACCAGTTTCTCTTCCCATTAGCTGTACTATCAGTGAAACTGTGAGATTGTGATTTGTTCAGGTAGTGAGATAGTCACTACAGGTTATTTCACCTTTGCTTGTTGAAGTACGGTTGTAGAGTTAGCATATTTAAGTAAAGAGGTGTGGCTAATACATTCAGTGTATGTTGTAGAACCCTGTTGAGTAGTCAAATATAAATTAATCAAAAGGGGATTTGGTAGAAACAATTATGCTGAAACCACTTTTGTTGACAGTGCAGTTCTTTCCTTTTCTCCACTGTTGTGCAACCATATATCTAGCAATATATATATATATATATATAGAGAGAGAGAGAGAGAGAGAAACAAAGTACCAAAACCACCACAGTGATAAGCAGAAATCAAATACTTTATTAAAGCATAATAAATAGCTGTTAGACAAATAGTAAAGACGAGCGCTTTCGGGTATGAGCCCTTTTTCAGGTCTCATGCCCATCTCTCCCTGCAATCACCTTAGACAGCGGAGCTGGCATTCAAACCCAGATCACCTTAGTCATGGCTTTATTCCTCTCTACTACTGTGCTGGCAAAGTTTCATGATCTACTGCTGATTCAGAGTTTAGGTTTGTCTTCGGTAATGCAGCTCCTATGGCCTACCAAAAGATCATTTGTTGCCCTGTTCATAGTTTAGTATTAAGCTAACTGCCCTTGCGAGCCATTTTAAGCCTAGCAAATTATCCCTTGTTAGACTCAAACCCTGCACCTTGTCTTTGTAAGCCAAACACCTTAGCCATTGAGCCACCCTCCCAACCCATTGTTACTTCTGACATACTGTTTTCTGGGGCTCCACAGAAGAAAAGAGTAGGTCATGTGGTATAATTTTTAATGCCTTGCAGCCACTACTCATGACTGCACATCCACTCTTCCAAAGATGTCCCACTGACAAAAAAAATCAGGTCAGGTGTTGACATTTGCCTATATCAGGATTCCTACCGCAAAGATCTTTCTTCTAATGTTTGCTGTTAATGTGGAGTTAGTCACAGAATTACACAAATGTGCTGTCTTGCAGCTACACTGGAGATTATGTACAAGTGTGAAGCTGCAGACCCATGCTGTGGCATGCTGTTTAGAGCCACATAATCAAATGCAGGGCTTCACAGAAACTCTGTTTCATGCTTTGAAAAAAGAAATCCACTGCAATACTTCTGAGAAATGACTCATATTTATGCACAGTGGGATGTATGACAACATACATCTATCATTTATTGAAACTACATATTGCAGAGACAACTGATGGCTTTGCTTTAATTAGCCATGTTGCAAAGCTGTCCAGTTGTGAGAAGACTCCACCCAGACATGTCTGTATCATTTTTGCTCAGCTACAGAAAGTGATGAGATAGATGTGAATGTGAATGCCACATAAAACTATAATAAGCGCTTGCTTAAATAGTTAAGGATAATTCATTTTGTACATGATATTATGAATATATCACTTTCTCTGGTACTTTATTCTGACCCATGCCTTGCAGTACAGTATGAAAATGCTTACCAAATCTTGCAACAGTATGACTGCATTATTTCACAAAAATCTGTTGCTTTCAACTTGCCAATGCACAGATCACCCTGCTAACAGACAGATTTGCCAAGAGGTAGAAAGAGGTTGGAAATATACATCCAGAAAAATACATCCAGCAAAATTCATCCAGTCAGCTCAAATGTCATGCCCCTATCACTGACCGTCTCAAATGTAGTTGATGTCCGATAAATAGGGATATAGGTAGTAACTCAGAGTTACGTAATTCACACATACATAAATGTGTACATAAAACATGCACTGTATCATAGCAGTCGGTTGCTGTGTTATGCTCTGTACAAGTTATCTCTCTTTGTGCCAGCCATTCATCGCTTCTAAACAGGGATCTCTGAACTTCCAGTGATGACAGTAAGACAGTGATGACAAAGTGTGGACTTCCAACATTTGTTAAAAAACGCATACAGTAGCATATGGATGACACCTTTACTGCTTAGGATAGCTTTACCAGCAGTTTCTTATAAATCCCAGGAAAAAGGATTTGAAGCAAGCTGTTTCACTTCACTTGTCATAAGACAAGGCTCTGTTTATGGTGACTTTGACAATTTTTGCAAAGAATCAGTTAGACAATCTTGAGATATTTAAAGGACCACTACGGGCAAATGATGAAGAAAACATATATTTTTTATCTTGCCATGATATACTACACCTCCCAAAGCTGCCTTCAGCAAAATAAGTACTCATTCCTAATTTTATTTTGTTTTTACTCTTGTCTGCCCTCATGGGGGCAGACATGGTGATTCCTTTGGAAAGCTATATCTGTCCTATAATGCAGACTGTGAGGACAAATAGCCCTACCATTTGTTGTCAGACTAGACTTCCATTCACTTACAATGGAACTCCTGAAAAAAACTGCCAAGTTTGAGAGTCTGCAGCTCATGTGTCATTGACTGGTATGCGCCGAGTTTTACAAATGTTGTTCCTACTGATGTACTACACATTCACTGAAAGAAACTTGCAAAAGTGTCAACAAATTACTGAGATAAAAGACTTTTCACAAGGAGCAGTTTTGCAAGTTTCAGTTCCTGGCCAGGTTACTCCTCCCATCTCCCCTCCTTCAGTGGGCTACAGTCTCACATTTCCAGCTTTGCTAGATTCAACTATTTAGTCAGCTTTGCATGACAATAGAAATAAAAAAATAGCCTGGTGTGCCACTAAAACTGTTCGCTTGTATATCTCTTCACTTCTGAATAGCAATTCCCAAGAATAAAAAAAAAAGCAAACTCATCAGTCCAGAGTTTAGGCTAGTCTATCCATTTTTTAAAATGTGCACAGTAAAATATTCAACTTGTAATGCATTTTGGCTGCTGACATGGTTATCTTTACACAGTTATTCTCTTATAGTATAACCTGAACTTATGGTATTTAATGATAAATTTTACAACAATTCTCAGTTTCTTAACAATGACCTCCCAAGCCTCTGATGTGACCTAGTACTTTCTTACTATTGCTTTATGTAGTTTGTCTTAGTTGTATATTTGTAGTGTGTTTCTCATCCTCTCAGCAACAGACTCCAGGAGAAGCATATACTTGTATAGAAAGAGTACCAGCTGCTGTAGCAGTGATACCACACTCCAAAACAATGCACTCAAACATAGTACTGACAAACACAGGGAATGTATATGTCTGAATCAAGCAGTGATGAAATTGCTAGGGACTTCACTGAGCAAAATTTTACTCTTAATTTCTCCATTTCATAATGCATAACATTCGCACCACACTTACAAAGGCACATCTCCACCTTCCACAAACACAGCAACCCACACCCACACAACTGCTATGGTTTCTCCCTTCAGTTATTGCAAGCCAAGAACAACACTATTTAATAAGGATACCTACCAGACAAGTCTGCATAGCACACTTGGTCTACCTGCATCATCGCAGCTCGGGCCCCCCCAGCAACTGCAACATTGCCAGATAAAACCACTGCTACAGTCCGGTTTCTCCCTACAGTTATTGCAAGCCAAGAATAACACTTTTTAATAAAGATACCTACCAGACAAGTCTGCATAGCACACTTGGTCTACCTGCATCATCGCAGCTCGCCCCCCCCAGCAACACCAACATTTGCCAGATAAAACCACTGCTATGGTCCGGTTTCCCCCTACCATTATTGCAAGCCAAGAATAACAATTTTTAATAAGGATACCTACCAGACAAGTCTGCATAGCACACTTGGTCTACCTGCATCATCGCAGCTCGCTGCCCGCCCAGCAACTGCAGCATTGCCAGGTAAAACCACTGCTACGGTCCGGTTTCTCCCTACAGTTATTGCAAGCCAAGAATAACACTTTTTAATAAAGATACCTACCAGACAAGTCTGCATAGCGCATCATCGCAGCTTGGGCCCCCCCCCCAGCAACTGCAACATTGCCAGATAAAACCACTGCTATGGTCTGGTTTCTCCCTACAGTTATTGCAAGACAAGAATAACCCTTTTTAATAAGGATACCTACCAGACAAGTCTGCATAGGTGGCTGGATATTTACAGTTCTTGTTATTAGCAGATGTGGTCCTTAACAGTTATGTTTTAAACATTGTGACTGGCTATTTACATTTCCTTTTACAGCACATTTGTTACTTTTACTAATTATTTTTTAAACATTGTTTTGGCCGGCATGCACACCTGCAAGGCCCCCCCAGGCAACTATAGCTTTGTCTTTTGCCACTGGGTGTCATAACTTAACAATATACTTGCTGTATCTTGTCCCAAATAGATCTGCCTCCACACTGAATACTTGTAAAGTAAGGCAAGTACCATTTACTTGGTGTATTTTGTCCCCCAGATAGATTTACCTTCCTTTGTATTACTTGCACACCAAGGCCTTAAAGTAGTGTTTCTGCAACTAACTGCTTACACTCCTAATTTCCTGCTTAGACCTCTTCCTTGCTTACACTTAACATTACAGCTCCAAGGCTTCCACTTCTTATGCTGATTACTTTCCTTTGCAGTCTTCTGTGAGGGGGCGGGACAGATCTCTACCGGCTTTTTCTGGTTATACCTTCCCCCATTTTGTATCTCCCTCCTCTAACTTCCTCCTCCCCCATGCACATTAACTAGTCTATATTAGTGGGTCTCCTTGAGCGGCGCCCTTTTGAAAGTTATCTTTTGGCCTGCTTGTGGTGAGGAAGCTTCCCCAGACCTTTTTCAGTGTGACTGCATCAGTATAAGTAAATTAAACTAGTACAATACAGCCAAATAGACACATTTGGTGTAAACAGAAACAAGTGGAATGATACATTTGGTGTACAAAGAAAAGAAACAAGTAAGCCCATTGATATAATTGGAGTTAGTGTTAGCCCCAGTGCGCTCGGGCTCACTCCGCTCCCCTCCCTGCTTCCTATTCCCACCCGCCCCCACTAGTGCTACTTTTCAACTGAACTTAGCCACGCCCATCATGCTAACCACTAATCACTGAATCTGCCCCACCTCTGTACCCATTTCCATCTCTTCCACTATTCCATATCCTGTAAAGCACATTCTTCCATCTAACTACCTTAAATCACAAACACCTATCATCATCCACCACACCCACCCCATCCCAAGCAGATCTCTCACTCATGACCAAACCATGCCCAAACTACCCAAACCCACATACATACACCTCTTACTATTGCTCCTAGGTGTACCCGCACTCCCACTGCTAACTTCTATCACCAACCACCAAAAACAACTTAATTTTATCCATATACCAAGAAAAACTACTTTCACTGACATTATTACAACACATCCTTTTACTCAACTAGTCCCACATCACTACCAAACCTTCTTTATTCACCACTATGCACACAGATCACAGCCATCACACTACCAGTCTCAAACAACTATAAAGAACTTTAAGACCCTAAACAAACTACTCAAACTCTATTTTTACCTCAGAACCTAACTCATTAGCTGAGGTGATATACACCCAAACCCAGGCCCAGAAAATCTAGGAGCCCCAACCCTAATGATACCCTACTCCACAGAGACAAATCCACGCTCCTCATTTTAAATTTAAATGTTAGGTATACTAAAAGTCCACGACCTTCATGCACTACTCTCCTTTTATCAACCTGAGATAGTCATGCTTGGCTTAAACCAGGCAACCACAACAATGAAATCACTCCACCAGGTTACAATATAATTCGTAGTGATAGAATAGGTAAAAAAAAAAAAAGGGGGGGTGTTGCTGTAGTGTATAAATCTCACATCATCCTTGAGAAAGTAGACATAACAACCCTAGACCTCATAAAGTTGAACACACACTAACAAAACTAAAACTTAATGATAATAAACGCATCAACATCATAGGGTGCTACATCCCTCCAGGCAACAATATCCCAATTACAGAAAAACTCCTAGAATGGATATCTAACTCCCTCCCCCAGGAAAGCATAGTATTAGGAGGCCTTAATACTGACTGGCAAAACCGTTCCATTCATAAGCCACTCTCCCATATTAACCTACATGGCCTAACCCAACTCATCACTTCCCCCCACAAGAACAGACAATAGAACCAAACATCAATCCACTCTAGATTGGATACTCTTATCCCACCCATCACTGATAGCCCTAGCAGGGTGTCTACTAGACACCAAGTAGTTACCAAGCCACATTCTTACTCAGATCAAAATCACCACAACTGACCCAAATATCTACATGCCTAATTCGAAACAAAAAACACTTTAACTGCTTCAACTTTATAAACTACCTAAAAATGTGCAATTGGGCCCCCCTTAAAAACCTACCTCTTGATGAAGCTGTACTATATTTCAATACTACCTTCTTAAACACCCTTAATCATCATGCCCCCTCCAGAACAACAAGAATTAAAACTAAATATGCCCCCTGGTTAGCCCCAGACACAAAATCCCTCCTCAAAAAAAGAAACAAGGCCTGGACCAACTGCCTAAACAGTAAACCCCAACTGAACAAACAAATATATGTTGAACTACATAAAGTAAAAAACTCACCAAAACAGACAAAACATCTTGCTACCAAAAGTTACAGGATAAGCACAGGAACAACCCACAAAAATTCTGGGCAGCAATTAACTCTATTCTACAACCAGGTAAAACAACTACTCCAACCTCAAAAATAGATGATAACCAAGAAGACACCTCCACACAATTTAATAAATACTTTACGGAAACCATCCAGACCCTTACAAACAACCAACCCTATGACAACATCCCCATCCCTGCAAATCCACCCCACACCCCCAACTAACAATTGCCTCAAGTTCAGCTTCCACCCAGAACCAACCAAATCCATTGAAAAACTACTTTGCAAGCTCAAACCAACGTCTCTATCTGCAGGTAAATTACCCATCGAATACCTCCACCTGGCTGCAGAAGCCATATCATATCCTGTCTCCATCCTAATTAACAGGTCCATCTCTGAGTGTATAGTACCCAAGCTATGGAAAATATCACATATCATCCCTCTACATAAAGGGGGAACCTGCCTGGAACTCAGCAACTACCGCCCTATAGCCACACTACCCCCTTTATCTAAAATTGTAGAGAGGGTAATACACAAGCAACTAATGAAATATCTCCTAGAAAATAATCTAAAAGCAACAACAACATGGCTTTAGACCCTTCCATAGCACCTCCACCGCACTAAGAGAATTCACCAACATTGTCAATACTCACAGAAACAATGGACTACTTGTATCTGCCACCTTCCTTGACTTGTCCAAAGCATTCAAAATGGTTAACCACAATAAACTCCTTTCACTAGCACCTCTAAACCTTACCACCCCTGCCATCTCCTGGTTCAAAAACTACCTAGAGGGAAGGAAACAAGCTGTTATGTGGAAAAATCAACTCCCCCCCCACCAGTCTCCCTAGGAGTACTCCAAGGCTCCATCCTGAAGTCAACTCCTCGTTGGTCAGATCCAACCATAAGCTAATCACCCTAGATATCCACATCCCGCCCTCACTCCTCATTAAGGAAACCACAGTAAAAAATTTCTCCAGTGCCAACTTCATGCTTTTTAAGACAGAAGTGGCGAACTTCATGACACCCATGGAGATGGACAATACAGTTATGACTACTGAATCCTACACAGATGCACTCTACAGGCACTTACATGAGGTGTCTGGTAGACATCCTGCTAGGGATATCAGTGATGGGTGGGATACAAGCTTCCAATCTAGAGTGGATTGATGTTTGGTTCTCTTGTCTGTTCTTGTGGGGGGAAGTGATGAGTTGGGTTAGGCCATGTAGGTTAATATGGGAGAGTGGCTTATGACTGGAACAGTTTTGCCAGTCAGTATTAAGGTCTCCTAATACTATGCTTTCCTGGGGGAGGGAGTTGGATATCCATTCTAGGAGTTTTTCTGTAATGGGGATATTGTTGCCTGGAGGGATGTAGCACCATATAATGTTGATGCGTTTATTATCATTAAGTTTTAGTTTTGTTAGAGTGAGTTCAAATTTATGAGGTCTAGGTTTGTTATGTCTACTTTCTCAAGGATGATGTGAGATTTATACACTACAGCAGCACCCCCCCCCTTTTTTTACCTATTCTATCACTACAAATTATATTGTAACCTGGTGGAGTGATTTCATTGTTGTGATTGCCTGGTTTAAGCCAAGTCTCTGTTAGTATGACTATCTCAGGTTGATAAAAGGAGAGTAGTGCATGAAGGTCGTGGACTTTTAGTATACCTAACATTTAAATTTAAAATGAGGAGTGTGGATTTGTCTCGGTGGAGTACGGTATCATTCAGGTTGAGGGTTGGGGCTCCTAGATTTTCAAGGCCTGGGTTTGGGTGTATATCACCGCAGCTAATTAGTTAGGTTCGGAGGTAAAAATAGAGATTGAGTAGTTTGCTTGGGGTCTTAAAGTTCTTTATAGTTGTTTGAGACTGGTAGTGTGATGGCTGTGTGCATAGTGGTGAATAAAGAAGGTTTGGATAGTGATGTGGGACTAGTTGAGTAAAAGGGTGTGTTGTAGTTATGTCAGTGGAAGTAGTTTTTCTTGGTGTATGGATACAATTAAGTTGTTTTTGGTGGTTGGTGATAGAAGTTAGCAGTGGGAGTCTGGATACACTCAGGAGCAATAGTAAGAGGTGTATGTATGTATGTGGGTTTGGGTAGTTTGGGCATGGTTTGGTTGGGTTTGGTCATGAGTGAGAGATCTGCTTGGGATGGGGTGGGTGTCGTGGATAATGAGAGGTGTTGTTTGTGATTGTAAGGTAGTTAGATGGAAGACTGTGCTTTACAGGATGTGGAATAGTGGAAGAGATGGAAATGGGTACAGGGGTGGGGCAGATTCAGTGATTGGTGGTTAGCATAATGGGCGTGCCTAAGTTCAGTTGAAATGTAGCACTAGTGGGGGCGGGTGAAAATAGGAAAGAGGGAGGGGAGCAGAGTGAGCCCGAGTGCAGCGGGGCTAACACTAACTCCAATTATATCAATGGGCTTACTTGTTTCTTTTCTTTGTACACCAAATGTATCATTCCACTTGTTTCTGTTTACACCAAATGTGTCTGTTTGGCTGTATTGTACTAGTTAAATTCACTTATATTGATGCAGTCACACTGAAAAAGGTCTGGGGAAGCTTCCTCACCACAAGCAGGCCAAAAGATAACTTTCAAAAGGGCGCCGCTCAAGGAGACCCACTAATATAGACTAGTTAATGTGCATGGGGAAGGAGGGAGATACAAAATGGGGGAAGGTATAACCAGAAAAAGCTGGTAGAGATCTGGCCCGCCCCCTCACAGAAAACTGCAAAGAAAAGTAATCAGCATAAGAAGTGGAAGCCTTGGAGCTGTAATGCAAGTGTAAGCAAGGAAGAGGTCTAAGCAGGAAATTAGGAGTGTAAGCAGTTAGTTGCAGAAACACTACTTTAAGGCCTTGGTGTGCAAGTAATACAAAGGAAGGTAAATCTATCTGGGGACAAAATACACCAAGTAAATGGTACTTGCCTTACTTTACAAGTATTCAGTGCGGAGGCAGATCTATTTGGGACAAGATACAGCAAGTATATTAAGTTATGCCACCTAGTGGCAATAGACAAAGCTATAGTTGCCTGGGGGGGGGGGGCTTGCAGGTGTGCATGCTGGCCAAAACAATGTTTAAAAAATAACTAGTAAAAGTAACAAATGGTGCTGTAAAAGGAAATGTAAATAACCAGTCACAATGGTTAAAACATAACTGTTAAGGACCACATCTGCTAATAACAAGAACTGTAAATATCCAGTCACCTATGCAGAATTGTCTGGTAGGTATCCTTATTAAAAAGTGATGTTCTTCGTGGTTCACTGTTACAGTCATTACTGTGGGGTTCTTCCTGCTGGCAGCAGCCCTAGATCGGCCAGAGTCCCAAAGTCGGGTCCGACGTCGGCTGAAGTCGCTCCTGCCCTGATGTCAGTGCGCCAGGGGTATAAAGACCTCAGCCGATGCCATTTTCCCCAGTCTTTCTTGCCGTGCGGTGCCCGTTGCAAAGCAGTTCACAAGTGCAGGTCGGCCGACTCCTGTTTGTTTTTGGTGGCTTTTGAATTGAAGACTTCTTTTGAGCTAAGTACCCCATTGGGGAAACCTTTTTCTTGCTCCAGTCTGATGTCAGAAAAAGTTAACAACTGTATTTCTTGTGGGAAGCAAATACCTCATAAGGATTTTCACTCTTACTGTATACCTTGCTTTGGTCCTGACCACGACGTAGCCAATTGTAGGTTTTGTGCTAAGTTTAATCAACGCACTATTAGGCGTAGGTACGAATTTGCCTTCCATTATTTTGGAAAAAGATTTAATTACAATACGTCATCGGATTATTATCCGGCTACTGCAGTGTATAAGAGACGCAAGGATAAAGACAGGCATCCGAGGTCCAAAGTGGACGATTTTATTCAACCAGAGCCAGTTGCCGGTTCGGCTGTCATCAGTGAGGCGCTTTCGCAGCCCCTGTCGTCCGCCATGTTTGAACCGGTTGCCTGTACCGACTCCCGTTAAGAGCCGATGGGGCCTTCAGACTTTTCAGGGATTGGACCTCTGGATATTGCTCCCTCAGATGGGCCCGGAGCCACTGTGCAGGCACCGGCTTCTGAGGGAGTTTTTAGGCCTACACAGCTTCATGTACAGATGACTCCAGTTTTGCAGTCAAGGACAAAGGCAAAGACTAAGGCTCTGGCAAAGACAAAGCAGCATGCACAGGCACCTTCTGTTCAGGGCCCTAGACCTCAAAGACAGATGCTTAGAATGGCTGAAGACCTGTTAAGTATGATCAGGGGTTCTCATCCCCCTCCTGACAAGAGACCTAGGCTAGAGCCAGATTATGATTCCTCAGATCAAGTTTTGATTTCTTCTCCTTCTTCTTCTGAGCAGTATTATTCCTTCCCTCCTTATGAGGATTCTGATGCTGAAGAATCCCTTCCTTCGGCCTCTCCTCCTGAGGATTATTCATTTGGGGAAACCTTGCATGACATGAGAGAGCATTTTCACTGGGAAGGGCAGGAATATTCTGAATCTAAGAAAATGCTTGGGGATTTTCTTCCGCTTCCGCAGCATAGACCCCTGGCTATTTCCCCTGTATTGGACATTGTGGATGATGTTTTTACAGAGGCATCTGTCTCTCCTGACTCTTTTCCTCCTGCTCCTGTCAAACTGGACAAGTATTATAGGGTTCCAGATTCCCACAAATATCATTTTAAGAATCCTTCAGCTGATCCAGAAACTATTTCTCAGGGCCCTAAGGGTGTTAAAGCGGCCTCTGCTAAGAATTCTATTCCCTCTGACCGAGAGTCCAGAGCCTTGGAAAGATGGGGCAAAAAAGTTTATACTTCTGCTACATTGTCTATTAGAGCTTTGAATTGTCAATTTCTTATGTTAAAATATCAGCAATACCTCTTGTCTGTGTTAAAACAAAAGATGTCTGCTGTTTCTGGTGGTGCAGACAATAAGGAATTACAGGATTTATTGCATGCTACTGAGCAGGTGGGTAAACATACCCTGCACTGTGGTTTTGATTCTTTGGGGGCTTCTTGCAGGGCTGCAGCAACTGGCGCAGTTATTAGAAGGCACGCTTGGTTAAAGGAGCAAAGTTTGCCTGAGCAGGTTAAAGCAAAGCTTTTAGATGTCCCTTTGCAACACAATGTTTTGTTTGGGGCCAAAGCTGAGGAAGTATTGAAGAAAATGGAAGACAAAGCCAAATCTATGCAGACGGTTAAAGATTTTCTTCAGGTACAACCCCCTAGATTTAGCAGGAATTGGCCAGCTAAACCTTGGTCCTTTCCGAGCTCGGACAGACCTCAGAGGGGCAGATACAGGCATTCCAGAGGTAGGGGTCAGGCACAGCCCCCTTTCAGAAATAAGCAGTGGAGTGCCCCTCTCCTAAGGGAAGGGAAGATAGGTCACAACCTTACAGGAAACAGTCATTATGACTCTCCCTTACTAGCTCTTGGGGCATCCCTCCTGGATGTGTCTTTGGGAGGAAAACTCTCTTTTTTTTATCACAATTGGATCCGCATAACCCAAGACAAATGGGTTCTGGACATAGTTTCAAGGGGTTACAGGTTTCATTTCCATACCTTGCCAAGATCAAACGGATGGCCAGATCTGCCAAAGCATCAATGGGCAGAGGCACAATGGCAAGTTCGGTCCCTCATGGATATGAGGGCCATAGGTTTGGTACCAGATTCAGAAATGGGGCAAGGGTTTTATTCAAGACTTTTCCTGGTTCCCAGGAAGGAAAACGCATGGAGACCAATCCTGGACCTTTCCGTATTGAACACCTTCCTAGAAATTCCAAAATTCAAGATGCTCACTCTGCAGCAGCTGCTGCCTATGCTGAGCAAGAACGCTTGGATGGTGACTTTGGACTTGAAGGAGGCTTACCTGCATATTCCCATACGGCAAGAGTGCAGAAGGTACCTGAGATTCAAAGTGGGCTCGAGGCATTACCAGTTCTCTGTGCTGCCCTTTGGCTTATCTACTGCGCCCAGGGTCTTTACAAAGTGCCTGGCACCAGTAATGGCATTTTGCAGACAGAAGGGAATTCAAATATACCCTTATCTGGATGATTGTCTCATTCAAGCAGACGACAAGGAGACTTTACTTCAGCATCTAACATTTGTGCAGCATCTTCTCTTGTGCCTAGGGTTCACGGTGAACCTAAAGAAATCAAACCTGGTGCCCACGCAGCAAATTACTTTCCTGGGTGCGCTTCTGAGCACTACAACCCAGATGGCTTATTTGACACCAGACAAAAAAGTGCAACTGGATTCTTATTTCAAAAATCTGGCTTTAATGAGTCAGCTGTCTGCAAGAAAAGTTCTGCATGCTCTGGGTTACATGGCATCCTGCATTCTGTTAATACAATATGCAAGGCTGCATATGTGGAAGATACAATGGTACTTCAAGAGTGTATGGTCTCAGCATTGCCACAGTCTGGAAACAGTGATCGCAATTTTGCCTCATCTCCGGCAGGAGTTTCTTTGGTGGGCCGAGGCCTGTCTCCAAAACAAGGGGAGGCCTTTCTGTCCCATTCCAGCCAATCAAGTCATAACGAAGGATGCTTCGGATCATGCATGGGGAGCCCACATGCAAGGGAAATGTCTTCAGGGTGCCTGGACAGAGGACCAAATGCATCTGCACATAAATTTGAAGAAGATGCTAGCTGTACAAAATGCCCTGACAGCCTTCAAAGATCTTATTCTACCGGGGAAATTACTGATAAAGACGGACAACACTATGGTGATGTGGTACATAAACAAGCAGGGAGGCTCTCATTTTTACCCCCTGTGCAGTTTTGGCCATGGCTCTGTGGAACACAGCACTAGCCAACAAGGTGGACTTACTAGCTCAATTCCTGCCAGGAAAGGACAACACTCTGGCGGACAGTCTAAGCAGAACTCTTTTGGATCCACATGAATGGATGTTGGATGTTCGGATATTCAGGATGATAACGGAGGCGTGAGGGTGCCCGGACATAGATCTTTTTGCATCTCCCCAAAACCATCAACTTCAAACGTTCTGCACGAGGACCTACCACAAGCTAGCATGGAAAGTGGATGCTCTTTCATTCAGTTGGAAGCACCTCTCAGTATATGCTTTTTCTCCTTTGCCTCTTCTTCCTCGGGTACTTCTGAAAATCAAACAGGACAGACTGCGAATGATTTTACTGGCTCCCAACTGGCCTTGGCAATTCTGGTATTCCACCCTGATGGACCTGGCTCTGGGTCCACCCTGGATTTTGCCACAACTTCCATATCTTCTGTCTCAACGAGATGGCCAGATCCTGCACAGCCATGTGAAAACTCTGACTCTAGCAGCCTGGCGGATCCAGGGTCTTTAAACAGTTCTACCCTTACCAAACAGGTACTGGATGTAATTCTTGAAGCTAGACGGCCCAGCACCAGGAAATCTTATGCAGGTAAATGGAAAAGATTTTGCTCATGGACTCAGGCCCAGGGTTTTGATTCTGCAGTTCCAAACATTCCTCTGATTTTACAATACCTAACAGAGATGTTACATAAGGACCTATCTTTTTCATCTATCAAAATTCATGCTTCTGCTATTTCTGCACATTACAATACGGATCCCCCAATCTTTTCTCATCCGTTACTTAAGCAATATATAAGAGGGGCGAAGAATATAAGGCCTCCTTCAAGAGCACCAGTTCCCACTTGGGATCTCAACTTTGTTTTGGAAAAGTCAACTTTATCTCCTTTTGAACCTGCAGCTTCCACAGACTTAAAGTTTTTATCATGGAAAACTGCTTTTCTTTTAGCCATTACCTCTGTCAGAAGAGTTTCGGAATTGCAAGCTCTCATGGCTGTAGAGCCCTTTATTATTTTTCATCAGGACAAGGTGTCCCTGAGGACTAATCCTACCTTTATGCCTAAGGTGGTTTCGAAAGTAGCCTTGAATCAGACTATTCATTTGCCTACCTTTTATCCTAATCCTGAAAGTGAAGAGGAAAGTATTTTGCATTCTTTAGATATACACGGGCAGCTTCGTTTTTACCTGGACAGGACCAAGATTTTCAGGAAATCGGACCAATTGTTTGTGGCTTATGCTTCTACCTCACAGGGGAGAGCAATCACTAAGCAGACTATTTCTAAGTGGATTGCCCACTGCATCAAGTTCTGTTACTCTCATCATGGTAAGCCTGTTCCTGTTAATGTCAGAACACATTCTACCAGAGCTACTGCCACTTGCAGCTTTTCTCAGTGGAGTTCCTACCAAGGAGATCTTAGAAGCTGCAACTTGGAGTTCTGTGCATACTTTTCTAAGCACTACAATCTCCCTCTCTATTCTAAATCTAGGGCAGGTTTTGCCTCTGCAGTCCTGCAGGGTTTTGTGGCCGCCCCTTCTGTTCCTTCTCCATCCACCCTTTCTTAGCTTTGGGATTCAACCCTACACTAATGACTGTAACAGTGAACCATGAAGAACATAGTACAGTTGTGTACTCTTACCATAAATGTAGATGTTAGAGTATGTTCACTGTTACAGTCTGCTACTCTTCCTCCTGTCCCCTCTTTTGTTGTTCTTTGAGTGCTGTGTCTCCTTGACATTTCTTTTTTCTCAGAGGTATTTTTGCTGGTGATATTTGGGAATGTTCTGGTTTGTTTGCTTATTCTTTTTGATTAAGCTTTTGGCCTTTATTTTTGGGCACCTGACATCTGCGGCAAGAAAAACTGGGGAAATTGGCGTCGGCTGAGGTCTTTATACCCCTGGCACACTGACTTCAGGGCAGGAGCGACTTCAGCCGACGTCGGACCCGACTTTGGGACTCTGGACGATCTAGGGCTGCTGCCAGCAGGAAGAACCCTACAGTAATGACTTTAACAGTGAACATACTCGAACATCTACATTTATGGTAAGAGTACACAACTGTACTTTATTCTTGGCTTGCAATAACTGTAGGGAGAAACCGGACCATAGCAGTGGTTTTATCTGGCAATGTTGCAGTTGCTGGGGGGGGGGGCGAGCTGCGATGATGCAGGTAGACAAAGTGTGCTATGCAGACTTGTCTGGTAGGTATCCTTATTAAAAAGTGTTATTCTTGGCTTGCAATAACGGTAGGGAGAAACCGGACCGTAGCAGTGGCTTTATCTGGCAATGTTGCAGTTGCTGGGGGGGGGGGGTGGCCAAGCTGCGATGATGCAGGTAGACCAAGTGCACTATGCAGACTTGTCTGGTAGGTATCCTTATTAAAAAGTGTTATTCTTGGCTTGCAATAACTGAAGGGAGAAACCGTAGCAGTTGTGTGGGTGTGGGTTGCTGTGTTTATGGAAGGTGGAGGTGTGCCTTTGTAAGTGTGGTGCGAATGTTATGCATTATGAAATGGAGAAATTAAGAGTAAAATTTTGCTCAGTGAAGTCCCTAGCAATTTCATCACTGCTTGATTCAGACATATACATTCCCTTGTGTTTGTCAGTGCTATGTTTGAGTGCATTGTTTTGGAGTGTGGTATCACTGCTACAGCTGCTGGTACTCTTTCAATAAAAGTATATGCTTCTCCAGGAGTCTGTTGCTGAGAGGATGAGAAACACACTACAAGTGTACAACTAAGACAAACTACATAAAGTAATAGTAAGAAAGTACTAGGTCACATCAGAGGCTTGGGATGTCATTGTTAAGAAACTGAGAATTGTTGTAAAATTTATCATTAAATACCATAAGTTCAGGTTATACTATAAGAGAATAGCTATGTAAAGATAACCATGTCAGCAGCCAAAATGCATTACAAGTTGAATATTTTACTGTGCACATTTTAAAAAATGGATAGACTAGCCTAAACTCGACTGATGAGTTTGCTTTTTTTTTTATTATTGGGAATTGCTATTCAGAAGTGAAGAGACATACAAGGGAACAGTTTTAGTGGCACACCAGGCTATTTTTTTATTTCTATTGTCATGCAAAGCTGACTAAATAGTTGAATCTAGCAAAGCTGGAAATGTGAGACTGTAGCCCACTGAAGGAGGGGAGATGGGAGGAGTAACCTGGCCAGGAACTGAAACTTGCAAAACTGCTCCTTGTGAAAAGTCTTTTTTATCTCAGTAATTTGTTGACACTTTTGCAAGTTTCTTTCAGTGAATGTGTAGTACATCAGTAGGAACAACATTTGTAAAACTCAGCGCATACCAGTCAATGACACACGAGCTGTAGACTCTCAAACTTGGCAGTTTTTTTCAGGAGTTCCATTGTAAGTGAATGGAAGTCTAGTCTGACAACAAATGGTAGGGCTATTTGTCCTCACAGTCTGCATTATAGGACAGATTTAGCTTTCCAAAGGAATCACCATGTCTGCCCCCATGAGGGCAGACAAGAGTAAAAACAAAATAAAATTAGGAATGAGTACTTATTTTGCTGAAGGCAGCTTTGGGAGGTGTAGTAAATCATGGCAAGATAAAAAATATATGTTTTCTTCATCATTTGCCCGTAGTTGTCCTTTAAAGTACCTTTGGACTTTAGATTACAGACAGTAGATCAGCATGGAGAAATCGAGGACTTGCCTGCCAATGACTGAGGTGATGGAAAAGAAGCTAGTTAAAAAGATTTTGTAATAAAGCAGTGACAGTCATTTTGTTCCTCAACTAGGAAGTGCATAATTAATATAAACATAATCTTATATAGATAACAGATAACATGTGTTAGTTTTGCTCATATAATGTATCAGTGGGATGCTATATTTAACTTACTTGCATCATTTATTAGAGCATGAAGAATTTATGAATCATACCTCATCTGTTTACTATTCAGACTAAAAGTGGTAGCTTATTGCCAATGAAAAAAAAGGATGGTGTTGTCTTTCTTCTCTATATACACTAAATGATCAACACTTTGTTGTAGGTGATTTCATACTCTGTGATAGTAATAGGTTCTCAAGCCTAACAAAGATAATTAAGGCTGATACACACCTTAATAAACATAAGACTGATACAGTTTTACTTCAGAAAGTATGTCTATCCCCACTGAGGTAAACAATGCTGACTAGGTTTTATCCCATCTTTCCAGAAAGAGGAGGGGGGATCACGACAATTTTCTTTCCTCAGTCTGTTGACATATGAGTGTTTAATAATGTCCAGGATGTGGTAAGTTCAGTAGTAGCAGCTGAGTATTATTAAGATGTAATTCAGTTTACCCTAGACTCACTTGACATACCCTCACAATGGCTTCAATTGTGCCATTTATTCACACATTGTTGATACAGTTCAATACTAGAACAGATGTAATTATCATCTGTGGAAGTGATTTTAGTTATATGATGGGGCCAAATAGCAGACGTATCAATATGCTGAAACAATCTATACTAGTGAAGATGCTGCAAAGGATTATGGGGGACTTATTGATCATCAGTAGGGATGTGCACTTTAGTAACCAGCCTGCCATATTTTATATTAACTATCCATGTGCATTTAAGGTATATACCAGAAATGAGAGGTTGTCCTAGTTAGAATCACTGATGCATACGGATTCTATGATTTGATGAGCATCTGTGGCATTTCCTTATCATACATCTGTATATTTCAACCTCAAACCTTCTAGGGCATTGTGTTATTGATGTGTAGGATATTGAGATTTGATGTAGTCTCCTGTGATTCCTTCGGGTCATTTACTTTTGCATGTCAACACCAGCATCCATCCAAGGACCAGGCCCATAGCCTGTGATGCCCATAGCCATCCACTCTTAAAGTATTTAGAGCCAAAGTTATTGGCCTGAACAGAGGGATACATGTTTTATTCAAGGTAGCTAATTGACTGAATATTAGAAGCTTAATGGAAGATCAGGAAACTTAGTTACAAGAGATCCTCATCCCCAGACTATCTCTGGGATGTGCTTAAAATAAATCTTCATTTTCCATTTGAGGACGGAGACTACAAACTTATTAATATAGTGAGATGGAAAGCTTGGAAGACTCTTGCACTTCATAGCAATGTGGCAGTAAAGGAGGGGAGGAGATTTGTGTTTGCTACATCATCAGGTTCATTTCAAGCTGCAGTTGTAGACGTTGCATTGGAGCGGTAAACCACTGTTTCAGAGGTACTGCAAAGCTTTGCGTACAGATTTTGGCAGTCATGCACAGTATAGTAAAGATAGACCATCCTGTTTTGGGAGTGAAGTTGTTTGGAAGTTATTATATTTTGGACACATTTAAGGCATATCTATGGAGAGGTTTATTAGGCTCCATGTCATAATTTACAAAATAAATTAATTAATTTCCCAGCTAAGCTTCCCTTGCAACAATTTACAGTGGGAGAGGCTGTCCATCCTAGTATCCCCAGGTGAAATACAGAAAGTGTTAAACTCTCCAAAGTATTATAAATCACCAGGGATAGATAGGTTCCCTGCAGGGATATATAGTTATCTAGTAAGGGAGATGCAGCAGTTTTTTGGAAGTTTTTAAAAGACTACGGAAAAGCCAGAGGCTGCAGGAATCACAATTACATACAGTGACAATAATGATTCTCCAACCAATCACCATTTAAAACAGATCAATACCAAATCTTACTGTCAAGTACAAGATTTTATTGGGGTCTGAGCAGCAGAATTCCAGTCAATATTACCTTATATACCAACTTCAATGTGATCTGCATGAGAAGAAACATACTGGACAGTGGACAACATTAGAGGTACTTTGTTGCTGATAGAATATTTAAACAATAGGAAGTAACTACACTATTTTTTCATTTTGGATATATAAACAGCATTCAGCCATTTATGATAGTGCTACCTGTTTACTATTTTGAAGATGTGCCATTTTCCAGATTCCCTAGTGAGCAAGCTGAAATCTTTGCATCATTTGTGATCTATGGTAGTAAAAACTGGGGCTCATATCAGGATCAATACAGTCTGAGAATGATACACTACAAGAAAGTCCACCATCCCCGCTATTATTTGGTTTGCCATCGGGCCTTTGTACAAGCTAAGAACAAATCTCAATAAGGATGAGGAGTCGCTATAAAGGGTAAAATACATAAAGTAAACTTATTTCTGGATGATGATGTGGTCTTCCTGGAAGACCTGCAAAGAAGACCTTTTATGAATAAGGAGAGAGCTGAGATAAGTTTCATCTTTTATACTCCCTCAGACAAAATAAAGGTTCAGATTAATGTGAGGAGGTGGTGTACTCATGTGCTGGAAGCATACTCACATGAGAAGGCAGTTTAGCTGAATTTTATCAAGGCTACTCACGTGATAAATAAACAAAAATCAATTTTGGATGTTGCTGGCACTGCTATTCTAAAAAAGGATCTTCAGACTGTATATAACTTTTCCCTAAGTAACTCTATCTGATTTCTTTAGCTCCTGGTCTTTCTAGATGTGTGCTTCAAAACTGGCAGAGAAAAATTACTGAGTTTGTTTGATAGCCACAGAAAAGGTTAACATCAGCACTTATTGGTGACCACTTGGATGTTAGTAGAGTGTGGCAAATGGATTTATAACTGGGTGGCAAAATCGCAGGTGTAGGTGATATGTCAAATGCTTTTTTCAGATGTCTTTGAAGAAAATGGAGCTGTACATATTGCATTACAGAAGTAATTAAGATATATTACTGTGCAGCTAAATTAATAACAGAGTCTTACTACAAAAATACAGGACAATAAAAGAAAGCAAGAGAAGATATCAAATGACATCATGGAAGCACTGAACAGAGAAAACTATAAAGCAATTAAGACAGGAAGTATCACTGTTAGAAGAGTATAGAAGAGGGGACAGATCAACAAAAATACTTAGAAAGATACATGTGATAAAAACAAAGCAGAGTATTAGAACAGACCAGGATCTATCACATACTATTGCAAATAATAAACTAAGGATATCAGCACAGGCAACAATTTTGAAGATATGCAGATAAATATAGAGGAAAACTACAAAATAAGCTTGTTGACCCAGAAAAGTTTTATAGAGAAGTGAGAAACAAAGCAAATGGAGTAGCAATACCACCAAAAAAGAAGAAATATACATATTTTGGAGAAATATCTATGAAGACCCTCTAGAACATAATAATGATACTGAATGGACAAAAGTAAAAAAAAGCAGTAATTAGTTCAAATGTGCAGGGTATGAAATGGGATGAAGTAACGGCCAGAGAAACTGAGACAAAATTAAGAAAATCTCCTAAATGGAAAAACCCAGGCCCAGATGCAGTACCTAACTTCTGGTTAAATGTATTAACATATTTACAAGAAAATGTAGTCCTGAGTAAGAACTACTTATATGTGCATTCCAAACAGACAGTGATCTGGTTAACAGAAAAAAATGATAATCCTTCTTAAGAGTGAACCCGCAAGCTATCCTAAAAATTATAGACCAATAACTTGCCTTCTGATGATTTATAAACTATATACTGAAATTATTGCTGACAGAGTTCATAATCATTTAGAAGAAAACTCAATAATGGCAATAGAACAAAAGTGTAAGAAATAAAATCATATGGAACAAATGATCATTTGTTGTTAAATAAAGTCATAATGGAGTATTGTGCAAAGGGGAAGAATCTAAGTATGGCATGGATAGATTACCAAAAAGCATTTGATGGCATCCCACATTCATGGATAAAGGAGTGCTTACAGATGTATAAGATGCACCATACATTGATCAATTATATTACAGTGACCATGAAGCAGTGGCAAACTATTTTGCAGCTAAGCCATGATAAAGGATAAATTATTATCCCAAGCATAAAAATACAAAGGGGGATATTCCAGGGTGACTCTGTTACTGCTGCTCTTTTGTCTTGCCCTTGCCTCATTAAGCTGTCTACTAAACAGATTAGGTCATGAATACCATTTGGCTCACAGGCAACTACAAAGTGCAAAGACTTCTCATCTTCTTTGTGGATGATTTAAAACTGTACAAATCATCAGATGAGCTGAAAGCACAACTGAAAGTGGTTATAACTTTCACAGATGATATAAGAATGTGCAAAAACAACATTTAAAGCAGGAAATCTGCAACACCAAGCAAAATATCAGTCTGGGGCAGTAATGTTTTATAAAGGAACTTCAGCAGGAAGTTGTGTATAAATATTTGGAAAATGGTGGGGGATTGACAATAAAATCGGAACAAATATGAACAAACCTCAGTAAAGAATATTTAAGAAGACAAAAATTAATACTGAACACAGCCTTGACATCTAGGAACAAAGTTCAAGCAATAAACAGATATGCTCTTCCTGTTCTAACTTACAGTTGTTGGGTAACTGATTCGCCACAAAAGGTATTGGATCAGTTGGACAGGAAAACAAGACAAATGCTTAGCAAATGATATATCAGTGGATACTAAGATTATATATTCTTCGTTCTGAAGGGAAGTATGGGCCTCCACGAAAATGATTACATGTATAGATCTACAATTGTTCAACTGCATAAATATCTGTTAATGTCACCAGAAACAAACACAATGAAAGTGTTAGAACATGAAGAGAACAAATTTAAGATGACTTCCCTGCTTAGTTTAGCAGAAGCATATCGGAGTCAAGCGGCAACTAAATGTAATAAAAAACAAAAGAATATAAGAAAGATCAGATGAGAAGGCACAAAATGTGGAAAAGGCTCAAATATAGTTGCAGGTACAGAAAACTCCAAGAGCAATCTCATGTCAATCAAGATCTGACACAGGAATGGTTAAGGAAAGGTGAATTTAAACCAGAAAGATAAAATATTAATATTAGTGGCCAAGGACAGTGCACTATGTGCACGTGGGTTTACAGAGTCCATTGAACATATAGGAGAAACAGACAAATGCAGGTTCTGTAAAGCAGAACTGGAAACAGTTACACATCTTGTTTCTAGATGTGATACACTAATGGCAGAGGGCCCGTATACTGAAACACATAATAATGTTGCAAGACTGTTGCATTGAGGATTGTGCAAACATTACAGTGCTGAAGTAGTTGAGAAGCATTGGGAAACGCGAGGCAGAAAGTATAGAGAATGATGAAGTTTATGTCACGTGGGATTACCCATTACCAATAGTTCAAAAAATAGATGGAAGAAAACCAGATGGTATAGCAGTCCATGAAAAGAAGACAGAACTAGCATTGATCATTGAAATTGTTTCACCCAGTGTGATTACAGTGTCTTACATACAAGGAGACACAAAGTCATAAAATACCAGGATTTGCAGGCAGAAAAGAGGGCAATGTGGAAGAAGGCTACCCAGACAGTTCCAATAGAAGTAGAAGCAATGGGTCTTAAAAAAAAGAATTTACAGCCTTATTTAGATATGCTACCAATACATGTAACTCCATATAAATTGCAGAAGGAACCAATTCTGACCACATCATGAGTGCTACAAAGAACACTTTTGGCTAACATCAAAGATTGAAACAATACTAATTTTATGAACTTTAATCATACCTTGACTTAAGAATGGGGTCCATTCCTATCATGGTATTAGAAATCCAAACATCTTGGAGAAATTAAACTGAGCATACATGTTAGATGAGGGAATAGAAGAAAACTCACAAACACCCATCTCCCAGCGCATCGTGCATACGCTAAGGTAACAGAGGCATCAGAAAGTCTTTTGCTGGTTACAGATGTAGAAGTCATTGACTGTGCTTGTTCAGAAGCTGTTGGAGGAAAAAAGGAATAAACATGTTACCTGCTAGCATTTAGGATCCAGGCCTTATTATAAGGATGTCAATTTTTTTATAAAGGCAGCTTAAAGTTATTTGAAGAAGAGAGCAGTTTGAAATCTCTCAGAAAAACTACTGTAAGATGTAGATTCATCATTTTGAAATTACACTTGTGGTAGAGCTGGCTAGAAGTCTCATGGCCACATCAATTGATGTAACAACTATTTAACCCACAATCTCCATCAGAGGATTTGGTATGATGTTTGACTAGATGTGTAACGTGTTATTTTCTACTCAATTTAGAGGTGTTTTGGAGAATGTAGTACAAGATTATTGGAACATGATCTAGATAATGATTTATTGGAGGAAAGTGGTTGTTATTACAAACATTTCATGATTTAGCTAGTACCCCTCTATGAAAGAGTTTCCTATGGATGCTGTTGCCCTGGTATCTTTTAATTCCACCTAGACTAACCAAAATGCAACTATGAGTCTCTCCTTCTGTGTTGGAAATGTGAGGGACAGGCTAGGAGACTGGGATATATTTTTGGTGCTGTAGAGGGTCACACATCTGTAAGATAGGGACTAAGGAATTCATTCAGTCTGCTAAGGAGATAGTGTTCCACCTAACAAAGAGTAGAGTGCATTTGAAATTCCTTCTTCTAGTCGAAATATCCAAGAGAGATAGTCATGCCTTCTGAAGGCTTCTTTTAATGATGAATCAGAAATGCTTTGCATGTGTGTTGAAAACTAGTGACTCACCCAATATAATACAACAATGGAAACAGAGGACATTAAGGGGAAACACAGATGGAGAAGGTCATGGCTGCTGTTAAAAATTCAAAATTAAAGGAAAGCTCTTAGGTATTGGCTCAAGTATTAACTAGCATTATACCAGATACACTGCTGATATGTTAGACACCAAAGAGAATGGATTTCCTTTGTCATTTAAAATGAAAGAGAGAGCTTGCAGTGCTGTTGCATTCAACAGCTTATGAACCATCTCGTAGATTTCCATGCTACATATCCTAAGTTTCAGGTTTTCCTTATTGTTTTTCTGCTTGACTAAAGCAAAAGTTAAATATGAACACAAAATGAAAATAGGGCTTCCTGTTAACAAATATGTTGCTCAATGTTTGCTTAACAGTAATTTTAATTTTCATTAAATGATACCACCCAGAAGTCCTTGCAAGTTTTGATAAGCATTTGCTTCTTTAAATGGTATGTATCATACCTTCCGAACAAGAAAGAAAGAATAAACAATCACAAAAGCTTAAAATGTGGAAAGCAGTGCTGTCATACCAAGATACTGAAGTGATGAGACATCACTTTTCTTCAGGCCCAAATACTTTCATTCAGTTGCATTTTTTTAAGTCACCGATGTGTCACATTCATTGGGGCATATATCTCACTGCCTTTTCTTAATTGCTAAAATTAGCACTCATTGAATCAGTACAAAACATTTTATTCAGGTAATTAATTCCCTTCTCTAATGAAAGAGTTTTCTCAAAAACGCATAAGGGATGCATGTACAGATACAAATACTTTTTCAGCTTTATTTTTTTTTCAAGCTTTTGCTCTGCGACATTTGTAACAACAGCAGTGTAATATGGCATGACTGGTGTTATTTTTCCATTGTCATAGAACCACAGAAACTCCTCATTCTGTCCTGTTTTGTCTTTTTCGCCCAAGAATTCTAAACAGGTGGCGCTGAAACATGAAAAGTTAAGAAGCCAAATCTGCAGTTATACAAAATGGCAAGACGACTACTTCTGGTGGATAGTGTTTTAGCAGATGCCCCACAAGAAATTAAAGTAATATGACAACAGGAATGGTTCGCTCTGACAATGCCCCTCTAGAGGGACATTAGCAATAGTCTGCTGTATTAACATTGTGCTGCTATACAGTATACTCACAACACAGAAAATAGAAAGGTGCTGTATTTGCAATGTAATATTCCCTGATGTTGATTAAGCAATCCATCATAAGTGATATTATACAATGCCTCCTCTAAAACGTGCACGCTGATTGGCCAGCCCAACCAGCGTGCCCATTGTAAATCCCTCAATATACTAACGGAAAAAGGTCCGGTCGCCCGGACTTTTTCCGTTAGTATAAAACACTGTCTCGCTATGTTAAAAGAGTTTAACATAGCGACACAGGTTTAAAAAAAGCAACACAGATCTCCGTTGCTTTTTTTAAAGCTGTCTCGCTATGTTAAACTCCTTTAACATAGTGACACAGTGTGTAAAAAGCAACAGAGATCTTGCGATCTCCATTGCTTTTTTTTTAAACCTGTCTCGCTATGTTAAATGAGTTTAACATAGCGAGACAGCTTTAAAATAAGCAACGGAGATCTCCGTTGCTTATTTTAAAGCTGTCTCGCTATGTTAAACCCATTTAACATAGCGAGACAGTAAAAAGCAACGGAGATCTTGCGTTCTCAATTGCTTTTGCCCACAGCTCTGATGTACTGCGTAGGCATGCGCAGTACATCAGAACTGCCGCGGAATACCAGACAGCTGCGGAAGGGCAGCAAAGAGGCATTATACAATGCCATTATTTAAGAAAAGTATTTCTTTTCTTAAATAATGTCATTATTAATAATAACCCACTTCTGGTGTGGTAATGCTGGATTTACCCACGGTTGTCTTTGTTTGGTCCTCGGGCCGCCTCGGGACCAAACCACGCCAACCGTGGGTAAATCCAGCATTACCCACACCCAGGCGTGGGTTATTGCTATAATATTAACCCATGTACTACAAAGTATGGGTATCATTGTTATTTGTCTTACACAAATCCTGTGTGAGATTTAAAATAAATTTAGCACTGTATTATTAAGGTTGTCTAGCCTTTAATTAAATATTAGCACATTTTGATTGCTTTGATTTACAGCTTGGACAAATGGACAATTTATTTTTACTTATTTCATCTTTAAAACTGATTTTGCTTCAGGCTACATTAATTCCCCCACTCCCACAAGATACAAACACTGTCCTATATTAAGAAACATCTCCAGGGAAACAGACCAATAACCAATAACACTAATGCACCACTGCTAATAACAAACGGCACACTGCACTTGCTTAGCAAGGTTAGCTCTATGTAATGCTGCTTTTGGCATTTAAGATGAGTAATAAAAGATGTGTCAGCCAAAAACAAAAAGTTCCATGATATGATTCATGCTCTAGAATTTCTGCCAAGTTCCATGACTCCGATAGCACATTGTGAGTTGTATAAGCAGGAAACAGGGAAAGATGGGCAGGTCTCATGTTTCTGACTGGAAACTAGGCCAAGCTGTAAGAAAAGCATAAATGTAAAGAAAAAAAAATGTATCCAGACTGTGATGAAAGTATACCTTCCCCCTTGATTTATTACAAGTTATGTGAACTCAGACATAATAGAATTCTATGAGTGTGACTTTGACTCTTGAAATAAGACATTGTTTTACTATACTAAAAAATCTGTAATGAAAGTATCACTATCCTTTTGTCATATTATTCTTGGAAGGGGTTAACAACAGACTCATATATTTCTTTTATGCTTTAAAAGGAAAGGACAGTTTTTTCTGATTAGTGCATCAGTGGGTGTTCTTGCAATAATTCAATAAACGTAGAACTTCTACAAGGTGAGAATGAGATACATTTAGTTTCTTTTGAATTTTAAAAATCATTCAGAATATTTCTCATTTAGACAAAACAGTGCTACATATGTGGTACAAAGTCTGAGATGTCAGTCACATCATCTCATATGATTTTAGCCACTGTAAAACTATTGTGTTTGTGAATGAGTGATTAAGGTCTTGTATTGACATTTTAAGGTCTGATGTGGATGCTAAAGTGAGATGAAGTTAAGATATTGAAAAAATAAGGATTAGCTTTTTTCAGGTGTGAGATGTGGTATGTTAAAAGTTAAAACAGAGACCTAAATCCCACTCCAAAAAGAAAAATGTATTACTAAAACCTTAGGAAAAGTCAGAAATCAGAGGTTGTAGCTTGTCATTTGTAAATGATTGCTCCATCAATAACCTCAAACTGGCTGTTGCTAATACAGGATTTCCTCATGATTGGCCAGGACTGAGTACAAGGGTAAAGCACAAGTGTTCAAACAGACATTTGTGGGTAAATCTTGTACTGATCACACACTAGAGTGGATTATTGCTGTTATGCAATGCCTTTCTTTAAAAAGCAAAACAATGATCTTGAATATCTGAACTTTTTATGTAGTTTTTCTGCACTGCGTTCAGTGGCTAGGGATGACGTACTAATGTACATGCATGGCAGATGTAAATACTAATATGTACATAGGACATTAATTGTGAGCATTTTTTAGGCCATGTCCATTTGCCTAAGTTGTAAATCAAAGCAGTAAAAATGTGATGTTTAATTAAAGTCTAGACAAACTTAATAATATAGTTCCAGATTTTAGGTTTCTGCCACTCTTTTCTTTTAAGGACCCAGGAGTGTCATTCTATCTTGATTGTGGACTTAAGCCCCATCTGTGAGTTTGAATTATTTATTTATTTTTGCTTCTTACCATGGGGAAAGTGGAAGTTCTCTTCTGGCAACTACAACTTTTCTTTTAATAAGTACATCTGAATGAGCTTTTTTCTTTTTGTAATGCTGGATTTACAACATGCACATCGATTGCTATCTCCAATTAGCTTGCATTTTGCGTAGTAATTAAGTTTCATTGTATAATTTTCATTTTAGATTAATTTTGCATCTTTCCCTATGTGCTCTATAAACGTCTATAACATCATGGCATGTGTTACTCTACAATTACTCAAGATGAAACATGCTGATTTTGCATGATGACAAGGTGAAGTATGTTATACAAGAGCACTACAGTCACTCTGTTCCCAAGCATGAGAAAATCACTGTCTTGCAGCCAAGAACTCAAGTGTCTTCAGCTCAAGTAGGCTGCTGCTCACACTTGAACTCAATATGAGTTCAGGTAAGCAGCCAAGGGGAGGAGGAAGGAGAAGGATCTTAGGCTTAGGGGGGTAGGAAGGGCATTTTAGGCTTAGAGAGTGGTTTGGGAATTTAAGCTTAGGGGGAAGGGTTTGGAGTTTTAGGGTTATGGAATGAATGGAGACTTTAAGTTTAGAGCAGAGGAGTGGAGGTTTAGGGTAAGGGAATAGGAACTCGAGCTAGAAACTTAGTGGGAGTTTTAGGGTTAGAGTTTAGGTTAAGGTAGGACTATACAGTTGCATAGGGCCAGGTATGGGGATGGTTATGCACAAGTTGGAGATCAGGTTAGTGGAAGTTTGAACACTTGCTTCATTGAACAAGTCACAGCAAGCAGGTGTGTGTGGGGCTACTAGCACATGAGCACTTGTAGTAGACTGACTCATATTATACTTTATCCCGCTCTAGGTTTTATATTCATACGAATCACATTCATAGCTTTATAATGCTCTAATAGAGCATGATTTTTATTATAATCCAGTATATCCTTACCTGAAACCAACAATAACAATCAGTTATATACCCACTAATTCAGTAACTTAAAAAAATATAGCCATGAACATAGACAAAAGATGGCTTACTTAAAGTTACTAAGATTGTGTTGGAAAATGCACCTAAAGCACACCCCAACTATACAAGCAGGGAAAATGATGTCATTAAGACTATATACTGTAAGACGACAATGCAATTTATATATTTATATATATATATATATATATATATATATATATATACATATATGTATGTGTATATATATATATATATATATATATATATATATAAATATATATATATATATATATATATATATATAGGTTCATAGGTTGGAACTAGGCTATCTGCCCAAAGGCATTTATAAGCCTAGCCAGAATGTGTTGGCTTTCGCCGCCCCCTTAGATTAGTTCCCTGTGCCTGTGTCCAGCAGAGCCACTGAAGTGATCCCCGAGGTAAACTTTCTGTTTCCCATCCACTCGTCAAGGTTTCTTTTGAAGAGTGTTAGCGAGGAGCTCTGCCTAATGTAGATTGGGATCTTGTTTCAAAGCATGGGAAGTCTCTGGGACAGGAATCTATCCCTCCAGCATGTCCTATTTATTGTTGTGGTGAGGTTTAGATCCCTAGAGCGTGTGGCTTGAGGAGATAAGGTTTTCTTTAGGTGGAGCATGTCCATCAGTTCTGGGTTGAACATGGCCTTGTATGTCAGGCAGTGATCACTTCTGAGTAGGTGGTATACAACCGAGTACAACTGGAGTTTCTTCAGTCGAGCTGCATAGGGCATCTGTTTGAGGCCAGTGATCCTCTTGGTGAGGTACTTCTGTGGTCTTTCCAGCTGTTGCAGGTGTCTTGTAAGGTACATCCCAAATGGGGTGTTGTGCTCTATGATGGGTCTGATGAGTGATGAGTAGAGGGGCACAATGACCTCTTTTGATCTGGATGCGAACCCTTTTGTGATTAGGTGGGCCATGTAGAAGGATTTTCTAACCACTTTGGCAATGTGATTATCAAAGGTGAGATTACTATCTACTTGGGTCCCCAGATCCCTTATTACATCTTCCATATTTAGGGGACTACCACCTATGTGGTAGTTTGTGGGTACTTTGTTTTTTCCAAAGGGGATGACTATGCACTTTTTGGCATTTAGCTTGAGGCCATGATTTTGACACCAGGTATCTGTCTCAGTGAGACCCTTTTGGAGGATGTCTGTGTCAGCCGGAGAGTCAGTTATAGCCCCTAGTTTGCAGTTGTCTGTGAACTTGGTCAGCTATAGTCCTCCTGTGCTTTCCTGTACCTCTGAGAAGTATATGCCGAACAGGAGGGGTCCTAGGACTGAGCCCTGAGGAATATCACTTGTAACCGGTTTAGAGTCGGACCTTGCTCCTGCAACTCTCACCATGTGGGTTCTGTCCGTGAGCCAGTTGGCAACCCATCTTGTGACTTAGGGGTTTATGTTCAGGCTGGTGAGCTTGTCTATAATACCAGAATGGGGAATGGTGTTGAAGGCCTTAGCAAGGTCTAAGTAGGCTGTGTGTACCGCCTTTCCCTCGTCTATAGCCTTGGTAACTGTCTCAAAGAAGTCCACCAGGTTTAGGAGGCATGCTCTGCCCTTAACAAAGCCAAACTGAGTAGGGTCCAGTGTTTGGAGGTTCCCATTGTCTCTGTTAATGAGTTCCATGATGATGCACTCCATAGCCTTGCAGACCAAGCTAGTCAAGCTTATAGGGCGATAGTTCCCAGGGTCTGTTGTGGCTCCACCTTTGTGGAGCAGAATAACCGCTGCTGTGTGCCACTCTATGGGTATGTAGCCTGTGGAGAGGCTGAGTTTGAACAGTGTGTTTAGGTGAGGGGTTAGTTCATCTTTGAGCTCATGTAGGACGCAGCCTGGGACACCGTCTGGTCCCATTGATGCTGTGTTTTTGGCTTTGGAGAGGGATGTTTTAACCTGAGTGTCTGATTTCAGGGACTCTACATTCTTCTGGTATGGTTATGGGTCCTTCTGGGGGTGAGAGAGGGGTGAAGTTTGCGCTGAACCTATCTGCCAGGATGTTGGCGATATCGGTTGGTTCAGTGTATTTTGTGCCATTCTGCACTAACTCCGAGCAGATCTGAGCATTGCCACTTAGATTCTTGACATAGCTAAGGAATGCCTTATGGTTATCTTTGGAGTCCTTGGCAATTTTTCTTTCAAAGCTCGCCTTGGATGATTTTATGAGGGATCGTAGCTTCTTGCTGATACTGATCAAGGATGCCTTCCCTTCTTGGGATTTTACTCTTTTCTGTACTAGTTTCCTCCTTCTATTGTACAGCTGATTTATGGCAGGAGTCCACCAGACTGGTTTCCTTTTCTTGGAGGAGTAAGTCTTCATTTTAATTGGGATGGCATGATCCATGCATTCTTCTAGCTGCCCGTAGAATGCATTAGTAAAGGATTTTGCAGCTTGGACAGTGTTATCATTCAGCATGGGGGCTTTGAAACTTTCCACCTTGGTCTTAAGTAACGTGAAGTTTGCTTTTGAAAAGCTTTTCACGGTGGTTTTCTTGTCCGGGGGTGGGGGCGGAATATGGATATCCAAAGTGATTTGTTTATGGTCGGATATAACCAGCGAGGGGTTGACCTCTGGTGTGAAACACCAGTCGCCCATGTTGGTGATGACCAGGTCCAATATGTTGTCATCTCTGGTGGGAGTGTTGACCAGTTGAACCAGGGTGTTTGAGTTTATAAATTCTAGGAAAAATTGGGCAAGGGAGTTAGTACTTGAGTAGTTCTCCCACTTAATGTTTGGGTAATTGAAATCAACCAATATTAGGGTGTTTGTTAGGACCTTTATGTTTCCCAGTGTTTCCAGAAATGCGGAATGGGGATCCTGGGACATGGTGGGTGATCTGTAGCAAGCTACAATTTGAATTGCAGTTTTGCCCATTGTTAGTTGCACGTGGATAATCTCTGAAGCATCATGCTGTGCCACTAACCTGGAGGTATGGGTATCCTTGATGAATATGGATACGCCCCCACTTTTGTATTTCGGTTTGGGTTCTGTGGCCCAAATGTATGGTATGAGTTGTAGCCTGGTAGTGCTGGGGTGCTCTCTGGAGCCTTAAACCAGGTTTCTGTTACTGCACATATATTGATTTTCTCCATACTAAGGAGTGCCTTGAGTGCGTGCATTTTGAGGTTTAGACTTCTGGCATTGAGTAGCATTACCCTCAGTTTTTTTATTACTTGTGCTATTTATGACGGTGGGTTTCTCTTTTGAGCCTTGCCTAAAAAAGGCACTGTGGGAGTGGCAAGAGCCTTGGCCAGTATTCAAAAGCCTAAGGGTGACAGGTGCAAGCCGTCTCTAGTGAAGCAGAGTGGCTTGTCGAGCATGTCATCTCAGGTGGACAGACACTGGATCCCCTTTGAATGACACCAGAAAGTTAGCCAATTGTTGAGATCGAGAATTTTTTCTTTATACCGTGGTATCATTCTTGATGAGGGAAGGATGCTACTCAGGGTCAGGGTCATACCGGCCTGGGCTACGTGATCAGAGAGCTTTTCCATGTCTCTCTTCATGTAGTCCAGGGAGGTATGGCTCAGGTCATTCACACCAACATGGACAATGACAGAGTCATATTTGTACTTGTTCTGGAGTGACCTGAGTGCTTGTGTTATGTGGCAGATCCTGGCACCTGACAGGAAGCTAACAGTAACCTTCTCCTTACTCAGCCTAGTGAGTGGGACGTCAGTGTGCCTGACTATACAGTCACCTATTACTAGTATGTTGGGTATGTTATTTTGCCTTAAGGGCTGTGATTGCATGGCACACTGGTTTTGTGAAGTATGTGTTTCATGGTTTGTGTTGGGGGTGAAGGTTGCTTGGATGTTTGCTTTGGAGGTCTCTGTTGGTTTTGCAGATTTTTATTTAGAGCCTCCAAATTTTTTTTCATGTATTTATGTGTGATTTTTGCCAGTGCTGGTTTAATGGGTCTATGTAAGACTGGCGGTGTGATGCAAGTATTTCCCTTCTCCTCTTGACTGTCTGATCCAGTCTTGGGTTGAGAGAGCTTAGCCTCTAGTTTGGCTCTATAACTGCATCTCTTGCATGAATTAGTGTTTGGTGGTAGGAGGAGGGGGTTGTTTGTGTACATGAGGCAGTTGTAACATTGCCTCAAAATGTCCAGATTCACCAGTATGGACTGGAGAGTACACCTGAAACTGCCCTTTGGACATGCCTGGATAGGTACAGTGAACTGCTTTACTGGATGGCTGGTAAGGTCGAATAGTGAGCCTTGTCCTTCTGTACAGTACAGGAGGGTCTAGTGCTAGGGTTTATAAGTACTTGCTATATGTTTTGAGCAAGTGCCGGGCTGAGAAATGAATGGCTTGAGTGCTTAAGTTGAAAGTTTGTCTAGTTCCAAGGGAAAAATTGAAGAGGAGACTTTGTGGAGCCGGGGCACTGCCCAGCTCACAAAACCGGGCAAATACGGTATTTATAGCATGGAAAAGATAAGAGATAGAAATTTACCCAAAATGGTCAATAAAGTACTAATTTCTTGGCTGAAACCACTCCTCCAGGGACAGATAGGCTGCTCAAAGCTCCCCTCTCTCACAGGTGAACAGAGAAACTTCCTTCTATCCAAGTAAGGTATGGGCAAACACAGAGATTTGTAACACAGCCCTGAATTCAGCACTAACCTGAAAACTGGACTATGCTTAGCTTATAAAGGTGGGAAGCAAGTATATATATATATATATATATATATATATATATATATATATATATATATATATATTCACATACCTATAGAACCTTGTGAATAGATTTCACTGCACACTGCAGAACGGGAACGTTACCATTCTCTTCACTGTAGTGCAATCTCAGAGTTGGTATATTTAAGTAGCAGGGGGTGTGGGGGGCTGCAGGGGGACTTGCCCCCTGCAAAAACGTGAAATCAGAAGTTTTCATATTTTACTTTTTTTTTTATATTCACAATATTGGTACTTATATAACATCTTCTCAACAATTATCTTACATGTTATAAGATCTTATCACCTCAAACAAGGTCCTTCAAAGTGGCCTAGTAGCCAGGACTTTAACAGATAACTCTTCTGAGAAAGTATTTGTATCCGCAAACAGAGATAACCCTTGGCCCAGTAAGATCCCATACTTGGCAATGAAAGTCAGCAGTGTCTGTGGTGGTAATTTTATTAATCATTTTCTTTCTAATGCCATGCACAGCTTAACAACGACTGACAGCTTTAGGAGCTGTAAAAGTTCAGCTGGTGAAGAGGAAAATAGTCACTCTATGAAGAATAAAATCTACAGCCTTGGACAGTGCCGCACCGGCAGGCCTGCACTCCATTACAGTACCGGAAAGTATATCACTCCTCCGGTGGGGACCAATCACATGATGAGCATACCCAGGGATTAACATATCCCTTTTGTAATGCTTAAAACTTAAACTGAACGACAACAGAGAAGTAGTTAAGTACTTTTACATTTCATTTAAAAGAAGACTTCACCAGAATGCATAGTACCACAGTCTCTCTGCATAAATAGTAATAAACATGAGACAATTTGTCCAATAAAATAAAGGCATCACAGACTGCTTCCATACTAATCAATATAGGGAATATGTACCACATTTACACTGTGAATTTTAATATACATTTTTTTGCAATTTTATTCTTTAAAAAAGTTTATATAGACTATTTGCTCACACAATCAAATGCTCGTGTAGCTCTTTGACTTCCAATATATACACCTTTGATTCCCTTCTATTGCACTAAAGCAACTCTCTTAAAATTATTACATGAAACACTGTATTTGTATAATGCATGTCTACACTTTTGTTTTCCATAGGAGACTTGTGTCCTTAAAACCTCTATTAAAGTCTAAGGCTGCAATTCAGAAACACAAAGCATGGAGCAATCCTGTTTGCAGCAGACCTCTCAGTGCATTATTCCACAGTGATTCAGAGATGACTGTGTGATACTACAGAATGTGTAATTCTGGTGCTATTTGTTTTATGGATATGCAGGAGGTCTGTCAGAGTGGGGTCTGATAATGCCCTATATGCTAGTTATAGATCTCCCCTCAACAGCTTGTAGGAGACATAATACAGGGATAGAGCCTTGAGGTGGTCTGCTTAAGACATGTTACTTATGCCCTGTATTCTTTTAGAAAGCAACCTGTGAACATTCCAATTGTCAGATATGCCTGGATAGGTACATACCAAAGAGAGCAGTGTATACAGTGATAGGACCTTGATGTTTAGGAAGATTACATTTAAATGCCTCAGCATATATGGGTCTATGTGTCTACTTTGAGCTGTGTGTGATAGGTGCAGCATGTGTACTACTGACAACCTTACTGACATTAGAAGTGCATTTATGGGCAGCACAGTGGTGCAGCAGTTAGCATTGTCACCTCATAGCAAGAGGTTCTCTGGTTCAATTCTCAGCTGGACTGCCTTCTGTGTGGAGTCTGCATGTTCTCCCTGTATTTGTGTGTGTTTCATCTGAGTGCTCCAGTTTCTTTCCCCATTCCAAAGACATGCATCTAGAGTGTTTCTTCCTGGGCCTCTGCTGAAAATGGGCTCTGTCCCAGTCAAACTTTCCTGGTAAACAAATGTTAAATAAATAAAATTTATGTGAGAGGTTTGCCTCCAGTGACATAGTGAAAATACATCTCTCACATACCATTTCACTTTCTTTGAGAATTTACCAGTTATCGGTAAACATAAGGCAATTTCTACATTACCTCAGGATGCCCATATCCACCAAGCTGGTAGCAGAGATAGTGGGAAAGTTCATATCCATGGCAACAGACACTTTTTTTATTGATTAGACAGTTGGAATGAGAATATAAAGTAACGTCAGGAGTATCTAATTTGCAACTCTGGGGGTAGTGCTTGTCACTGTAAACTAGGTGTTATGTGTGCAACTAGGTACTGGTGAAATTTCATTGGTGCTTTTAGAGGAAAAATGTCAGCTCAGGGTGCCTGTGTCTATACGGGGCACTGCCAAACACTTGAGAGGAAACTAATAAGTAGACCCTGATGATTTATGGATGAAGTATTTAGGCAGATATACTGAAGTTAGGTTAAACAGTAAATCAAACAGTACTAACTGAAAAGAAAGAACTATCTCATCAAGAATGATGAAAAGAGGGGAGTCGTCTGAATGGCTACTGCCAGGCTACTACTAGTGCTGGTCTCACCACAGCTTTACACTGTTGGCATACAATGCTTCTTTGCTTCTTCTCTCACCAGAAGCAAAACAGTACCACCAATCTCAAGATGAGAAACAGACCACAGGCTGTGTGGTGATCCGCAATCTTGTTCCAGATGATGCAAGGGTCTGTAGGCATGTTGTAGCCTTTTCCTGGTGGATGCCTTGAATAGCAACCAGACAAATCAGGAAGGTCAAACACAGTTGCCCACTGCCAAGCCAGAAACAGTCAGGAATCAGCGCTCCTTCTCTCACCAGGAACACCATGGTTTTATGGTGTATAGAAGACAGAAGCAAGAGGTTTCCATCTGGAATAACTTTAACAGTTCCACTCTACAATCGTTATTCTGATATGTTATGGATTTCATTTTATGATGAGTCCCCTAACACGGGTCCGAATGAAGACTACATGGTCAGTGGTAGAGACAGAGTTTGTGAGCCTGATCAGTAAAGAGGCATTGTAAGCTAGAAACTAAAGCTGATAACTGGATTGCTTTCTTTACTTTCTGTGATTTTTGGAGGAGCATTATTACAGTATTGGGTTTTATGAATAACGCAGGAGAAGAGTAACTCCCTGCTATATTTTACTGAGAGTCACTTGACTCATTAGAGAATGACACAGTAGTACTCCATGTTAGGTGAAAGGTGAAGAAACTGGTATATTTTATTGAAGAGACCCTGTAGGTCTCAAATTCTTTTTTTTTTTTTTTTAATGTCGAATACTCTTAATGGCAGGGAATATTGTAGCCAATGATAGGGTATGTTCTAATTGTGTTTGCAGGATGTCACGTCAGCTTTCTGCAGTAAAGACGTGAGATTTTTTTTGTGACATCTAGAGTGTGGAATGTATTTTAGCTTCAACATTCGGTAATGTGCAGAGACATATTTAAGATTGGATCCAGTGGGATACCTAGATATTAGAAAGATTAGTCCTGTTCTCTAAGATGGATATTGCAGGATCGGTGGTTAGCCAGTTGTTGGATTTGTTTTAATTTGTGGGTTCTTCCAAATAGCATATTTTTGGTCTTTTTAGTGCTCAAAGTGAGTTGTTTACAATACATAAAAGTTACTGATGGTTTGAGTAACTTGTGAAGTATTGTTTTATATCTTAGACCAGCTTTATAGAGGACAAAGTTATCTGCTTGAATAATGAGATTAGATAACTGGAGATTGGTTGATCAATAGACAGAAGAACATGGGAGCTAAGATTGAAACTTGTGCGATGCCACTGATGATATAATGTGAGAGGGACTATATTACTGTATTTCAGTAAACAGATTGTGTGCCTGTAGCAACTAATGAACCAAAGTAAGGATGATGCCCTGGAAGTTGAGTATACAAATGAATAAAGTAGCAG
Source organism: Protopterus annectens (assembly GCF_019279795.1). Lineage (NCBI taxonomy): Eukaryota > Metazoa > Chordata > Ceratodontiformes > Protopteridae > Protopterus > Protopterus annectens. Next base: position 1,209,248,622 of record NC_056733.1, on the reverse strand, counting down.
TATTTGGTTGACAGAAACAACAGCATTGGTAAAATCAACAAAAACATATGCCTGATGAAGCCTTTATTTGTATTGGTAAGAATTGTATTGCTGACAGTGTTTAAGGCCGACTGGAAACACAAAAACACTGTAACAGAGATGTTATGTAGTACCTTTTATTGGACCAGCAAACATTTTGCGATTACTCGATATTTTAGCCTGGCAATAGTCCTTCAGCAAGAGATAGTAAGATAGTGATATTAGATACAGCTTTTAGTTATCCACTTATGCTTGGAAATGGAAGTAACTTATTTATTTCCAACTGGCTAAAAAGACACTTGAAAATCCCAGTGTGGAAAAAACTCTGTGTGTGTGTGTGTGTGTGTGCGTGTGTGTGTGTGTGTGTGTGTGTGTGTGTGTGTGTGTGTGTGTGTGTGTGTGTGTGTGTGTGTGTGTGTGTGTGTGTGAGAGAGTGTGTGTGAGAGAGTGTGTGAGTGTGCATCTGAAACTGAAGGCCACTTCATGACCTGCTATAAAAATCAGTTTTGCATGTTACATTACAGTTAGTGTTCATTTAGCAGAGGAAAAGCAATTCAGAGAGACCAGGGGTGTAGCTAGGATTTTCAAATTTGTACTCACAGCTCTCAAACTGCTACCACCCTCCCCAGCCAAGCTACGGCCATTCGCATAATTCACGGTTCGCTCTTTTAGTGTCGATGAAGAGGCATTCGCTGTAATGCCTCTTCAGTAATACAATATAGATTCACTCAAACTCGGTTCCTTGAATTGAAAATAAACCTGAAAGTCAGTTCTTTGAAAAATGCAGCATGGTAGTTGGGGTAGAGGATTCATGCTTTTGTTTTCTGTAACTAAGGTACAGGTTTTGAGCTTGAGTAAATTACTAACCACCTGGCTACCCCTAACTAGGGTGTTTCATTCACACACACACCCCTACCTACCTCTTAGTGCAAGAAATATGGACAAAGCCTAAAATAAACAGGGACAGATATTAAATAATGCTCTTGTGAACTTAGAAAGTTGATAGAATAACAGGATTTGTGCTAGTATGAATTTTTCTAAAGGACATGAAGTCTGAAACTCAAATGTTTGTCATTATTTAGCAACTTCAGCCTTCAATGATTTTCTAGAAAATCACAAAATTTATGAGGAACAGAGAAAAAATATGGGGCAAAAATCTGGACATTCTTCAAAATTTGGAAAGTTGAGAGGTATGCTACCTACCTACCTCTCACACACACACACACACACACACACATGCACACACACACACACACACACACACACACACACACACACACACACACACACACACATACACACACACACACACACACACACACCTCTCAACCTCTTAGAGCAACAAACTCATAAATAAAACTGAGGCAAAGGCCCAAAAATAAGGACATTTTTTTTAAATATTGCTCTTATAAACTTAGAAAGATAACAGAATAGTAGTAGGTCTTGCATTAGTACGAATTTTCTGAAAGGTATGAAATCTGAAACTCAAATGTCTGCCATTATTTTCTAACTTCATTCTTTAATGATTTGCCACTAATTTGCCAGAAAACTGCAATTTTATTTAAAACTGAACAAAAATGTGATGCAAAAATATAAAATTGCCAAACAATACAGCTGGGAACCTGTCAAAGAAGGGACACCATTTTAATATGAGCACAGTTAACTTGAGCAGCTGACAAAATTAGAGAATCTATATGCATTTCTGAAATAAAAGTAATGTATAACTGATCATTACAGTTATTTATGAAAGTAAACCCTCCACGTTTTCTTCCAAAATTGCTATTTTGCGGAGAGATTATTAGGGGGAGAGTAACATTTTGAGCCAAAATTGGGGACAGTTGAGAGGTTTGGATATTCCTAATTCTATAAAGCAATTTATTTGCACATACCTCTCAACCTCTTAATGCAGGAAATCTGGACAAGGCCAAATATATTGGGAGAACATACAAACAATACTAAAAATTGATCTTGCATAAACTTAAAAGACAGTTGATAGAATATCAGATCTTGCTTTAGCATGCATTTTTCTGAAGATTATGACGTCTGAAACTTAACGTCGGTCATTATTTAGTGACTTCATTCCTAAATGATTTGCCAGAAAGGTTTTATTTTGCATTTTACAGCATGAACACCAATAAATATCTGCTAAACAAAGCAATGCAGTCTCACAATGAAACTAGAATTAGCATTAAAACTTCTCTGCCCTTGAAACTCACATTCATTTAAACAGCATTGAAACCCACACTCAAAGAAAATACATTTTGCCAGTGGCAGATAAAGATGAACTTTGGGCTGTTTTCAAATCATAGGCCCCTTGCACATGAAACATACACGTGCTCTTTGATACACCTTCCTGATTGTATTAAATTATATTCCTTGTACAATACAGTATAGCTGTTAGAGAGCGTTTTAAATGTATTGTTTTGGACATTTTTCCAGTAAACAATGAAACAAAATGCACGCACCAATAATGACAAAACAGCCCAATTCATAAAATTTCCATCATAAAAGTCTACTCAAACTTCTACAGTCCACCAGTATCAGTAAATATGCACAATCTCTGAACTAGTAAAAGCCATCTACATAATTCCGCATTAAAGAAATCTAACTAATGAAGAGGCTGCTGCTAGCAAACAACTTTATATTTCATGGCTTCATCTACAAATAAAGTGCCTGTTGCCCTTGAGGAATAAATTGCCTATGTTGTATTAAAAACAATGATACACTAGTAATATTGCAATAGGGAATGGATGGCAAACTGATAACAGGTTCATAGTTGCTACTAGATATCTTCACCAAAACAGACTACAGCATCCACCCCCCTTTACAACACAGTACAGTATCAGCAATGTATCTACCTACTGTGGGAGAAGAACCCACAGCCTTCTGCATCAAAAGCAAGTACACAACTTGTTGTGCTATTAACAGTACAAGCAAACCTTTTAGTTCACCTGCAGCTCTCAGCTCCTTGTAAAATGTCGACACTCAGCTGTATCTCTGAACTTTGCAGCACAAGAAATCTGGAAAAAGCCAACATTTATTGGGGGGGTGGCAAAAGCCCAAAAACCAGGGACACATTTTAAACATTGTTTGTATAATTTTGGAAAGTTGCTAGAATAAAATGCTGTGTTATTACCATGCATGTCTTGAACCCAGAACCATATACACTACAGTCAGTGCAACATACCACTATGCTAAATCAGCAGTTTGAAAAATAGGAAGACAAACTTAATGGCTATCATTTAGATAGCTCTCAACCTCTTAGCACAAAAAAACTGGACAAACAAAGCCAATAATGAGGGAATACAAATTCAGTTCTCACTTCACACCTTAGCACAAAAAACCTGGACAAACAACAAAAACAATAATGGGGGAAATACAACTTCACTTCTCAGTTCTCACTTCTCACCATAGCTCACAACCATTAGAAAAGCAAATCCGAACAAAGTTCAGAAATGGTGGTGGTTAGGGACTTTAGGCTCTTCTTACCCTGAAGCAAAGGTACAGGGTTTAAGCCTGAACACTTATAGCCAGCAGATGTATTATGTGGGGGCACACACACACACACACACACACACACACACACACACACACACACCTCTTTCCAAAAAGGTGTGTAAATGATTCTTTCTACATTTTTTTGCCCGCATGGCTGCCAACCATCAGACCACACTGAACTTAAATGCATCCTTTCCTTAGAAGTGAGAGTCATATCCATTAGGGTGGGAGCCACCAGTGAGGGGGCATCATTCAGATAGACTTCAGGGTTTCTTGTGCCCTTGCTGGCATACCAGGTATAGGGAAGGTTTTATCCAAACTATGATCTCCCACAGATGGAGGGACATGTCACCATGTGGTTCACAATGCCTACCTGTAACACAAATACATGTACCTGTACACTTATTCAATGAAGGCTACTGCCAGCTGTCAGTTTGATGAACCACATGCCTACCTTCCAGGTCATTGCTCCATCCCTTTCTCTGAAGGATCACTTTACCATGTGACTTACTTTACTCCTCTTTCTCAACTTAGGCATTCCCATCCTTCCTGTCAGCTCCATCATGCACCTTGGTTGCCTACATTGCAATTAGGGTTTTATCTCTCTATGCTAGTGGGCTGGCTAGAAAGAGGGTTAGATGGTAAGGTTACAGTAGCAACACCCTCTATAGCAACACTGCCAACAAGCTAAACTACCCAAGACAAAACCAAACACAATTTTTTTTTCATAACTTAAGCCATGATTTAAGTAGTAAGCTCTGAACAGTCACTATTCGATAGTCAAATAAACAGTAGTCATTACACAAGATTCAATATGCATGCATTTAAGCTCATAAATTAATTACTAGCCAAAGTATTTAAAACTGAATAATAAAGTTGTTTACTTGAAATAAATTAACATATTTAATATGCAAACTGGAATAAGCTTGTACAAGAAATTTCATCTAAATGTTCTGAATAAATAGATGACAGACAGCAAACACTATCATCTAATCTAGATCCTAACTAATTTTAGGTAAAGATATGTCATGCTACTAGCTTGCAAGATCAATACAATCAGTGTAGAACTTACAAACGTTTTACAGGTAGCTGTGCCTTTTTGGGTATCTTCCATCAAGAAAATCCAGCAAATCCCTCACTCTGTCTCTCTCTCTCTCTCTACTTTCTCACATAGCGTATATACACACACACACACACACACACACACACACACACACACACACCTCTCTTACCTGATAATCAGTTTGCGATTGCCTTCCACGCACTACATCTTCAGATTTCCCGCTCGTAGTGATAATCCATTTGCGATTGTCTTCCTGAACATTTCCCGCTTGCAGCCAGCCGGACATGACGCAAACTCACTTCCGACTGGCTGGTAAAGAAGTTGTACTGAAATCAGTACAGTGCGTATGCCTCCCGACGTCCCTGAGAGAGACTGCTCTGACATTTAATGAGAAAATGAATCACGATACAAGAGTTATATAGGGAGGGTAGGTAAAACCAAAGAAGGCAAACAAGAAGTTATAATTTGTAATTTGCTAGTCTGCCAAACAAGCAGTCTTTATTAGCAGATGTTTTGGTTAGCAAAATATATGAATTTTCATCAATATAAAGTTCACAGTGATGAGAAAGGCAAAGACTGCCAACAGAATAACATATAGGGATAGAAAGTATGGATTTTGTGCGCAGTTAGTACAGTACAGAGGATGTGGTTTAACTAACTGAAAAAAAGAGAGAAAGAAAGAAAGAAAGAGAGAGGTTGAGAAAAATGTGTTATTTCATTTTAAAACAAACAAATAAACTGGGCGGAAGAAACAAACAATCCAAAACAGAACAGGAGCCCAACGGTAGCCAGCAGAAAAAGATGTTAATCCCAAAAAACATTTTCTTTTAAAGTAAAGTCAATTTAATAAACATTTTTCTCACGTTTTCGTCACTTTAAGTAAAGTAACTTCTTCAGACACACAGACAAACAGCAGTTACACAGTTTCTACAGCATTTAAACCATGTAGCATGAAGTCATGTGACTAATAGCAGCAATGAATTAAAGGTGCAAAGCACAAAAATTCAAACACTATTAAAGTAAGTCTTAAAACTTACATACTAACTCAAATAAAAAGTGTGCATGCAATCATTATACAATATACAAGGGTTATGTTAATGTTATTAGTAAAAAGTTAAAAATACACTATCGTGTAAGATTTCTTAATTTAAGCAAACATGAAGTATTACAATTCTCATTCAAACCAGGCAAGCAGAAAGTATTAAGTGTTAACTGCCATTCTAGTTCTCGTACCTCTAATAGTACTGGATATGGGCCACCTCTAATGTCAGGAAGTACCTGATCAATAGCTTGGAACGTGAAACTATGTCCACCATTTAATGAAACATGTTTTGCTAAAGCATTTTCTGTTTTATTTTTGCTAATCGCATACGAGTGTTCGTAAATTCTCTCACGAAGCTTCCTGTCCATTTTCCCTATATAGAAAGCCGGACATAAGGTGCAGGAAGCTAAGTAAATAACACTCTTGGACTCACAATTCAACTTATGGTTGATGTAAAATTTACATGTATTCAATATTCTAAAGGAATTACCTGTTTTTTATGTATTTACACATCCTACATGCTCCACACATAAAAGTTCCAGTAAGTCTAGAAGTATATTTAGTGCTTTTAATTTCAAAAAAACTTTTTAAATTAGTACCTCTTCTATAAACAGTACTGGGTGACTGGCCAATTCTGTCAACTAGGGAAGAGTCCTTATAAAGGAAACTCCAATTTTTGTGGAGAATTAATCTAAGTTGGTCACTGTCTTTACTAAAGGTGGTTATAAAAGTATTGCATAAAGAGATCTCCCTAGTTTGCTGAGTCATTTAAATTTTTATAAAGGTAACCAAGTCACTGTTTGGTGACTGTGTAGTTTGAATGGCAACCTGGCTAGGAGGTGACTCTACCAGGTTAACATCAATGACAGCGGAAGGTGAGGTCAAGAGTGGTTGAACTATACCTCTACTCCGTTTGTTTAAGATTTCTTCAGTTAAGTCATTTATTAAACTAACCGGGTAGCCTCTATTGCAAAACATGTCTCTTAAGAGTTGACATTCAGAATTAAAGTCATCTTCATTAGTACACATCCTTGCGGCTCTAATGAGTTGAACTTTCACTATTGAACGTTTTTACCTGTAAGGGTGTGCACTAGAAAAATGTAAATAGGAGTTGCAATATGTAGGTTTTCTATAAATTTTGGAAACATATCTCCTATTTACTATATCTTTTTTTATATTCATGTCCAAATAGTCAATACTAGTAGTGTGAAAAGTGTAAGTAAATTTAAAAAATGGTGTAGTAGAGTTAAGTAATCTATCATTTGTTTAGCTTGTGATTCATTTCCTTTAAAAATCACAAAGATGTCGTCTAAAAATCTGGTTTAAAAAGTGAAGGAAGTGTAAATTTCAGCGTTATTGAATACAAAATATTCTTCCCATTGAGCCATAAACATGTTCGCCACGCTCGCTCCGCAAGGGGAGCCCATAGCAACTCCATGTTTTTGTAAATTGATCTTGTTGTTAAAAATAAAAAAGTTGTTGGAAAGTATAATATCAATGAACTCAGTTGCCAGGTCAATATCCCTTTGTGGAACTTTTTTATTTTTCATATAAACTTCTACCCACTCAACCGCTTCTAAGTGTGGAATAGAAGTGTACACGTCGACTACATCAATGGTAAGAAAGTTGTCTTCTTGGTTAACTTCTAAAATGTTCAAATTTTTCAACAAAGTCCATGAATCTTTGCATACTCGTGACTCAAGTTTAAGATATTTTTGTAATATTGAGTCAATGAGTTTTGCACATGGATATGTCAAGGAACCTCGACCGTGAATAAGTGGAAGCATAGGAGGGTCATGTTGGTTCTTATGAATCTTTGGTATTCCGAACATGACAGGTGTTTTTGGGTAGAGAATATTAATGTAATTGAATGTATCCAGGTCAATTTTGGCTTCTATAAACAGATCTCTGAAGTACACTCTAATCCTTGATTGTGCAATATTTAGTTCGATAAGAGATGCCTTAGCATAGGCCGGACAGTTCAAGGCTAACTCCATTTTTTATTATAATCAGTGATGTCAAAGATAACAAGTCCACCACCTTTGTCTGGCTTAACTAAACAGACATGAGCTGATCTAAATAATTTTAGTGTACTTAACTGTTCCGTAGTGATGTTGCTCTGTTTATAAAAAGTATTACTAGCTCTAATGAAAGGTATGTGTCTAATGTCTAACTCACACACGCTTTCATAAAGAGCTAAAAGGGGATGAAGAGGAGGGTTGAACGTGCTAGCAGCCCTAAGTACATGTGCAGGTTGTTGAACATTGCCTAATAAAAAGGAAAGATTTAACTTCCTTATGTAACACTTTAAGACTAACAAAGTTTTTACTACATTAATGTTATTACTTAAAACATATGTGTTACCCTTCGCTAGCAGTTCTACCAAATTCACTTCTATAACAACAGATGAAAAGTTGTAAATATAAAAGTAATATGTCAGAAACAACAAAAGTAAGGAGTGACTGCAAATATATACAGCACTTATTACTATTACAGGCAAACTACAGCATTTTCTGTGAAAATGCAATTGTAAATCAATAGTAAAAAAGCAAACATACAATAGGCAAAAGTCATCAGTCTAAAAATATGAATCAACAACCATCAACTGCAGAAATTTTATCTGAAAAAAAATACACAACAGAAAAGGATAAAGCAACAACACCACACATGATAGACTTATTCATAGGTTCATAGGTAGGTACTAGGCTATTGGCTCTAGGGCCTATACAAGCCTAGCCAAAAAGGTACCCTGGCTTTCGCCACCCAAGAAAATTATTTTCCTGTGCCCCTGTCAAGCAGAACCACAGAAGTGATCCCCAGGGTGAATTTCCTATTACCCAACCAATCATCAAGATTTTTCTTGAGTAGTGTTAATGAGGAGCTCTGTTTGACAAAGATAGGTAGTCTGTTCCAGACTATGGGAAGTCGTGAAGTCTCTGGGACAGGAATCTATCCCTCCAGCATGTTCTGTTTATTGTGGTGACAAGGTTTAGGTCCCTAGAGCATGTAGCTTGGAGGGATTGGGATTTCTTTAAGTGGAGCATGTCCAACAGCTCTGGGTTTGACATAGCTTTATATGTTAGGCAGAGATCGCCTCTGAGTAGGTGATATGCGATGGAGTAAAGCTAGAGTTTTTTGAGATGGTCTGCATAAGGCATCTGTTTGAGGCCAGTAATCCTCTTTGTATGGTATTTTTGTGGCCTTTCCAGTTGTTGTAGATGTCTTGTGAGGTACATACCAAAAGGGGCATTGTACGCTATAATGGGTCTAATGAGTGATGAGTAGAAGGGAACAATGACCTCTTTTTTTCTGGATGAGAAACCTTTTGTGATGAGGTGTGCCACGTAAAAGGATTTCCTGACCACTGTGGTGATGTGATTATCAAAGGAGGGACTACTGTCCACCTGTGTCCCATGGTCTCGTATCACACTTTCGATGTTTAGTAGACTACCGCCTATGTGGTAGTTCATGGGTACAGAGTTTTTACCAAAGGGGATGACAATGCTCTTTTTGGCATTGAGCTTGAGACCATGTCTTTGACACCAGGCATCTGTCTCAGTGAGGCCCTTTTGTAGGATGTCCACATCATTAGGAGTTTCAATTATGGCTCCTAGTTTGCAGTCATCTGAGAATTTAGTTAGCCAAAGACATTCTGTGTTAGCCTGTATGTCAGAGAAGTAGATACCAAACAGGAGAGGACCCAGGACTGAACCTTGTGGTACTCCACTTGTCACTCGTCTGAAGTCTGATTTGGAGTCTGCTACTTTCACAGTGTGGGTTCTGTCAGTAAGCCAATTGGCAACCCATCTTGTGACATAAGGATTTATACCTAGTTTAGTGAGTTTATCTATAATTCCAGAGTGGGGGATGGCGTCGAACACCTTGGCGAGATCTAGATAGGCTGTGTCAACCACCTTACCCTCATCTATGGCTTTGGTGACTACTTCAAAGAAGTCTATCAGGTTTAGGAGACATGATCTGCCTTTTACAAACCCAAACTGTGTGGGATTCAAAGTTTGGAGATCTCCAATATCTTTGTTTATGAGTTCCATGATGATACATTCCATGGCCTTGCAGACGAGGCTCGTCAGGCTAATGGGGTGGTAGTTCCCGGGATCTGTTGTGGCCCCCCCTTTGTGGAGTGGGATAACTGTCATGGTGTGCCATTCAGTGGGCACAAAGCCTGAGATGAGGCTATGATTGAACATGGTACTTAGGTGGGGTGCCAGTTCATTCTGTAGTTCATGTAGAAGGCAGCCTGGGATGTTGTCAGGTCCCATGGATGCTGTGTTCTTGGCTTTGGAGAGTGAAGTTTTACCTGTGCAGCTGTGATTACAGGAACTTTGCATTCTTCCAGTATAAAGATGGGCCCTTCAGGGGGGTGAGAGGGGGGTAAAGTTAGCACTGAACCTATCTGCCAGGATGTTGGCAATATCAGTTGGTTCTGTATATTTAGTGTCATTGTTTTGTAACTCAGAGCAGATCTGAGTGTTGCCATTGAGATTTTTGACATAGCTATAGAATGCTTTGTGATTGTCTTTAGAATCAGTGGCAATTTTGTCTTCATAACTAGATTTGGAGGATTTTATGAGGGATCTCAGCTTCTTACTGAGGCTGACCAGGGAGTTCCTCCAATCATGGGATTTTATTCTTTTTTTGCAACAGTTTCTTTCTTCTGTTGTAGAGTTTGTTTATGGCAGAAGACCACCAGATTGGCTTCCTTTTTTTGGAGGATAGCATCTTGGTTCAGTTAGGGATAGCATGATCCATGCACTCGTGTAAGTGCTTATAAAGTGCATTTGTGTAGGATTCAGCAGTCGTACCTCTATTGTCCATCTACATGGGTGTTGTGAAGTTTGCCACTTCTGTCTTAAGAAGTGTGAAGTTGGCTCTGGAGAAAATTTTTACGGTTGTTTTCCTAATGGGGGGTGGGAGCGGGATGTGGATGTCTAGGGTGATTAGCTTGTGGTCAGATCTGACCAACAAGGAGCTGACCTCTGGTGTGGAACACTGGTCACCCATGTTGGTGATGACCAAGTGTAGGATATTGCTGTCCCTGGTGGGGGTGTGGATAAGTTGATCCAAAGCGTTGGAATTGACGATTTCCAGAAAATGTTGAGCAAAAGAGTTGGTACATGAGTAGTTTTCCCAGTTAATGGTAGGGTAGTTGAAATCACCCATTATTAGAGTGTTGGGTTGTACCTTAATATTTTCCAGTGTATTAAGAAAAGAGGAGTGGGAATCCTGGGGCATGGTGGGGGGTCTGTAGCAAGCTACAATCTGGATTGCAGTTTTGCCCAGAGTTAGTTGAACTTGGATAATCTCGGATGCATTATGCTGAGCAACTAGCTTGGAGGTGTGGATATCCTTAATGAATATGGACATGCCTCCACCTTAAGTGTTTTGGTCCGGGTTTGGTGGCCGAAAGGTATGGTATGAATTATAGCCTGGTAATGCAGAGGTGCTCTCTGGAGCTTTGAACCAGATCTCTGTCACTGCACAGATGTCAATGTTCTCCATTTTAAAGAGTGCCTCGAGTGAGTGCATTTTGAGGTTTTAGCCTTCTAGCATTGAGTAGCATTACCCTCAGATTTTGCTTGCTTGTACCTGTTACGGTGGTGAATTTGTCATTTGGACCTTGCCTAAAAAAGGCACTATGGGGTGGCAAGAGCCTTTGCCAGTATCCGGAATCCCAAGGATGACAGGTGCAGGCAATCTCTGGCAAAGCAGTGTGGTCTGCCGATCATGTCATCCCAGACAGACAGATACTGGATTCCCTTAGTATGACACCAGAAGCTTAGCCAGTTGTTAAAGTCAATCATTTTATCCTTGTACTGTGGTGTCATTTTGGGTGATGACAGGATGCTACTCATGGCTAGGGTCATACCGGCTTGGGCTACAAGATCGGAGAGCTCCTCCATGTCTCTTTTCATGTAGTCCAGGGAGGTACATCTCAGGTCATTCACACCAACATGGACAATGACAGAGTCATATTTGTACTTATTGTGGAGTGACCTCAGTGCGTGCATTATGTGGCGGATCCTGGCACCTGACAGGCAGCTGACAGTAACATTTTCCTTGTTTAGGCTATATATATATATATATATATATATATATATATATATATATATATATATATATATATGGGTCTACTACGGTTGATTGAAAACTCACTTGACTGAAAATTAAATTACTAGGACCACTTTACTGAAAACTCATTTCTTTGAAAATCATTTAATTGAAAGTTATAAATGGCCTTTTCCCCACTGTAGTGCGACCCTGGAGTTAGTATATAAAGTAAGTGGGGTGTGGGGGGCATTGAGCGGTGTGGGGGGCGTAGCCCCCCACATATTATAAACATTTTAAACTATACACAGTGATACTTACAAATGCAATAAATAACTTTTTCCAAAAGAGAATATACAATCAAGATATCTTGGTTATATATTCTCTTTTGGAAACAGTTATTTATTATATTTGTAAGTATCACTGTGTATAGTTAAAAATGCTTATAATATATGGGGGGCTACACCCCCCACCCCCCCTTACTTTATATACTACCTCCAGGGTCGCACTACAGTGGGGAAAAGGCCATTTATAACTTTCAATGAAATGATTTTTAAAGAAATGAGTTTTCAGTGAAGAGAGCTTTCAGTGAAGTGGTCCTAGTAATTTCATTTTCAGTCAAGTGAGTTTTCAATCAACTGTAATAGACCCATATATATATATATATATATATATATATATATATATATATATATATATATAAATATATGTACACCTACTTTTAAATCCTGTATTACCATTATACCGAATGACACAATATTGAGGCGATAAACTCGAAAATTGTAGTGCATGAAAGTTTAAAACTTCAAATGTCAAAACATCTACAGTTAATGTAATGCTTAAATGGCAAGTATTTTAGTAGTTCGCTATCACTTTAAGGGTTTGCATGGAGCACAAAATAAAACATATGGTGGATGTTACATTACAGTCTCTTGGGTTCATTCCAGATGTCTATAATGGTATAACTTCTGTAAAAGAAAAACAAGTGTTGATTACTGAAAGGTAGATTTATAGTTTGAAATGGAGCATAAAACAGCAAGAATATTGGTGTTGGAAGTAGAATCATTCAGGGAACAGTAAAGGGAGTGCTGTTACTTTATTTGTAGGAAGTGTTAAACAGTTAAAAGAATCATATGTGAAAGTGATGGGAATACCTTTAACGATGTAACATTTAAGTTTTCTACTATTAGGTTGAAAATATGCTTTCATGTTTAAGATAGTCAGCTTTGTATTAGTGTACTAACTAGCAGGATTCATAGTAGCAAGTCCTGCCTAAACCCCGCCCACCATTCATCAATCGGTGAAAGTAAATTAATATTCATACCGCTGGTGGGATGAATATTCATTGCTTATTCCTACTTTACCCTTTTTGTCAATGTAGTATTATCTCGGAGTTGGTATATTTAATCTGAGGGGGGATGGGGGGGCAGCCCTCCTCATAGGGGGTGCAGGGGAGCTTGCCTCCTGCAAAAACTAAAGAAAAAAATATTATGCATATTTTTCATACCACGACATGTCTGTTTCACATGTCAGTCAGCGAGGATATGTCCACTTCTATGCAGAACATGCTAGGAGGTACTATACTGATAAAAAGCCAAGTACACATTCAAAATATTGATTTGTTTGTTTAAATATGCTGTGTGGTAGAAAACTAAACTAACTGCTTTAAAATGGAAAGGTGTTAAGTTTTTGTGAGATGTTTATTGGTGTAGGGCAGGAAGGCAACCTTCACTGTATGTTTTTCAATATTTTTATAGTCAAGGTTTTAAACTTTCAGGCATTACAACGTTCGAGTTTATATTGTCAATATTGTATCATTCAATATAATGGTAACACGGGGTTTAAAAGAAGATCCATATATATATATATATATATATATATATATATATATATATATATATATATATATATAAGTTATGGCAGAAGTACACTGGTGCAGTAATTAAATGAAGAAACACTGCTATCTTACTAGTGTGTTCTCAAATGGAACATGTCTTTTTGTCAGTCATTGTTTCTGCAATTGAAAACACTGTGATGGGTGTAACATTAAAAGCCACAATCAACAAATGTATGGCATTGCCCACACAGGAATAGATGGTGCAGGGGAGCTTGTCCCCTACAAAAAAGTTTAAAATTGGCCACTTTAAAGAATGCTTTTCTGTTGCTTTGTCTGCCAGAGAAAAGTCTTTCAAAGAATAATCACAAATCTGTCTCATTTTGGTCTTGGTAGCTTTGCATATGCTCTTTTGTTTAGATAAAATTGAAAAGTTACTTACCTGAAGTTCTTCTGCTTGCTCAGGTCTTTTGTTTCTTTTTCACAAAAACTCATACTTTCAGTTCTGGACGTAACACAAATTGATTTTCTTCGCTTACTTTTGCAATTTAAAATCTAATAAAACCCTTTTCAAGGCCGCTAGTTGGGGTCATGTATGCAACACAGAAAAATTACTTGGAGCCTCCTTTTCACAAATGAAATAGGAAAAAAGCTCCTTTTGACTAACAGTAAAGAAATGAGTAGTTGCATATGGTAAGAATGCCACACAGAGAAGACAGGCTTTTTGCAAATGAAAGCAACTTACTTGAGGCTGTGAATGGTTCAGCAGATTACATATATCTTTACAAAAGTAGCCAGTTATGTAACCATGATAGATGAAAAGCCAAAAACCTGAAATCTCCATTTCAAAACTCATTTATATTTCTACCATACAGAACACAGAAACAAGTGTCACCAATGACTTGTATGTTAATTGGGCTCACAATTGTATATTTGTACTTCCAAAATGACTATAATTACTGTTTTCAACTTGACCTATTACAACTCACGTCTGATGCCTTCATCCACTCCGTGATTTGCTTGTGAAAAGTGTGAGCACGAGCAAAGTTCCAGCTGCATGAGTGAACTGCCCTTTATGTAACTGCCATGTCTGGGTGCCTGGCCATAAGGAAAGCAGTGGTGGTCTCAGCTGTCTACCACAAGGTCACCAAATCTGACTTTTCACCAAGAACATCCAAGTGGACATAACTTTCAATGCTGTCTGAAAGATATTTGATTTGTACAACACTGCATTTAGTCTTAAAAAGATGGGTACAGCCCAGCATATATAATATGCCCCATTTGATAAACTTAAGAATTATTTATTTATTTTGCACAATGTATTGTGATAAAATTTAAATTAAAAATGGCATATTTACTGTGGCCAGAGCTATCAAAATGCACAGCTTATGAGAGTAATGTAGCTAATCATTTGAGCAACTGTGTGTTGCAGTTATACAATTATGAAAAAAGAACAAACACTTGTGAAGTTGTGAAGTTTAGAAATAAAAACAACTCACTGTTTGCACATTTCTTTTTGCGTTGTTACCTAAAATGTCTGTACAATTATACTTTTATGAATTTTATTGTGATAGTCTGTTTATAATGTTTTATACATGCTCTGTTTTTAAAGATTTTGTATATTGGTCTCTGTATAGAACATTTCTCCCCAGGCCTCGCTTAAAATGGGTTCTCTCGGACCCAGTCGGACCACCTCAGTAAACAAATGTCAAATATATAAATAAATCAAAAAGTTTAGAAATCAGTAGGCAGCTTTTCCCCTTTTTTTAGGCTCTGTATATAACTTTTTGATTGCATGCTACATCATCAAAAATACATTGACTAGAGGTTAATAAACCAAAAAGTGCATGAACATCTGAGTCACTGAACCTACATAAAAATGAGTTTTTACAGGTGTAGAAGACTCCTACAACCCCACACCTCCTATCAATAAATACATGAACTCTGCAACTGCACAACAGTGTAGGCAATAGAAAACATGCTCATGGTTTCACAATTGTACTTCCATAGACCTGCACTGTCCTAAAACAAAAAGAGAGCCCTAAAGATCCTGAACTCCCCCCCATATGTCTCAAAATAATTGGCAAAGCTGCACCTACCTCTGTATCTGCACTGTGTACAATACAATTTAGAAACTGCACTGGTGCAGGAGTATGAGAACATTTACAACATTAGATAAACAAGTAACAAAATTAACCTATTGAAAACTAATTAACTAAAATCACTTGATAAAGTGGGGATAATATTATTTCTTTAGCACTAACAAATGAGCATCTCTGACAGTAATGTCATGTTGCTATAACAGCAGTTTGACAGGTTACAAGCTATCATTAGTAAACTGTGCTTACATAATGACAGCACAGACCAGAACAGCAATTTTTAAGGTGTGTTTAGTATATAAGGATGAGTACCAGATAACAGATGCTTTATTATTCATATACTGGGCTTATTGTGTGCTGTTTTATACTATTGTTAATGCTGCAGAGTGCACAATAAAGTAGAAAACTTGCTTTACAAAATCTTTAAATGTGCTGCTCCGTTCAATTAATGGCAGCCTGTAACTTGTCATCAGCTGCCATGGTGATGTTATAACAATGCTGCCACTGTAAAAATTGCAAAAAATTGATTTTTATATCTTGGCATGTGCTTGGGATCTTCTGTCTTGTTGTGGTCTCTTAAAGATTGCCTGTAAACTGTCAAACTGCTGCTATGGCAATATTGTGAGACTTCTACCGTAACATCATTCCAGTAACTTGCACAATTTAATGAAATCTGGTTTATAAGGGGAGTAAATTAGCAGGTGTCAACTTCATTTTGTTAAAAGGCAATTTTGTTCTAAATATGTGGTTATATGAATGATTATTTTCCTTAAGAATTATATTGTTTAAAAACATGCACTCCCTGGGGTTGTTGGATAGCCTACACTTGCAAGGCAGAGGGCTACATTCTAGAAATTATACTATAGTTAAAAAAAAACTTAGCTATGAAGGCAACAGTGGCAGAGAGCTGCATTCTAGACATTAGACTATAGTTTGAAAAATCTTAGCTATGAATGCAACAGTATCATTGTCATTTCAGTATGAAAGGCGGTGGCTTGGCATTGTGGATTTTTTTGGGAATTGTTTTGCAATTTTATTCATTTTTGCTATTTTGTTGCATTTAGTAGAGTAAGAGGTATGTTCTTCAACAAACAAATGCATACATATGTGTGTGTGTGTGTGTGTGTGTGTGTGTGTGTGTGTGTGTGTGTGTGTGTGTGTGTGTGTCTATATTCGCATGCATGTATTTTTGCTTCCACTATTCCAAATTCAGCAAGGTTTGCATTCATTAGCCCTTACTGGTATACAGTAAAGTCTCAGTTATCTGGAACTCCAGCAACCAGCACTCTCAAGCAACCAGCAAAAAAATATCAAAGAAACACTCATGTGTTGCACTTTCTGCCCCCCCCCCCCCCCACATGCACACAGAAACATAGTTTACATTTTTCGAATTTTAGAGTTTTAAAAAGGAAGATAGGAAAACGGTCACCTTGTGTACAGTTGGACTAACCCAGTAAACAAATGGAAAATAAAATAAAAAATAAATAAATATTTTTAATAGTGACTCTCAAGCAACCAGAAACTACAGTTATCTGGCATCTACCAATCCCCATGGGTGCTGGTTAACTGAGAGTTATACTGTATGTACAACTGTATGGTCACATATGTCTGTGCCTGGGTGAAAAATATGAACTTTTTGCTGATGCATAAAGTGAGGCATTAGATTTTTGAGGTTTTGTAAGACAAGCTAAAGTCCCAGCAATTCAAAAAACATACGTTCAGTTTAATATTGGAATAAAGAGTCTTTATTGTAGGCATTAGCTGTTTATTTCATTTTATATCATACTTTGGAGATTGACATATTGAGTCATAGTTTAATGCAATACTTTACTGAGTCAGAAAATATATATTTTTTCCTGTTAAAATATTGACAGTTGTGAATTTTTTAATGTTTTTATATGAGTACAACTGGAGAAATAAGAACTGCTCTGTGTAGAAAGAAACGTAATAATTGTGTGTGTGTGTGTGTGTGTGTGTGCGTGCGTGTGTGTGTGTGTGTGTGTGTGTGTGTGTGTGTGTGTGTGTGTGTGTGTGTGTGTGTGTGTGTGTGCATCTATGTACATGGGTATGTGTGATGCATTGTTCATAGACTTTGAGCCCTACAGAATTAGTTCACAAAGCATAGCAAATCACTCTAAAGATAAAGGACTTAAATGAAGATTATGCAACAGTAGCTTATAATAGACTATTACAAATTATTTTTTAGTTTTTTTTAAGTATAGGTTCATAGGTGCATACTAGGCTATCTGCCCTAGGGCGTTTATAAGCCTAGCCAGAGTGTGTTTGGCCTTCGCCACCCATTTTAAATGAATTTTGCTATGCCCTTTTTTGAGGTTAGTATACTGTGCCTCTGTCTAACAGTGGCACAGAAGTGATACCTGGGGTAAACCTACGATCTCCCATCCACACATCAAGATTCCTCTTGAAGAGAGTCAATGAGGGACTCTGCCTAACCTGGACTGGGATTTTATTCCAGAGTGAAGGGAGCCTCTGGGTTATGAATCTGTCCCTCCAGCATGTCCTATTTATTTCAGTGCTGAGGTTCAAGTCTCTCGAGCACGTAGCTCGATGGGATTTGGATTTTCTGAGGTGCAGTATGTCCATTAATTCCGGGTTGGACATGGCTTTATACGTCAGGCACAAATTGCCTCTGAGCAGGCGGTATGCCACTGAGTAGAGCTGGAGTTTCTTTAACCGGGCAGCATATGGCATCTGTTTGAGCCCTTTGATCCTCTTGGTGAGGTACTTTTGGGGTCTTTCCAGTTGCTGCAGGTGTCTGGTAAGGTACATCCCAAAAGAGGCATTGTACTAAATTATGGGCCTGATGAGGGGTGAGTAAAGAGGCACGATGACCTCCCCTGATCGAGATGTGAATCCCTTCATGATTAGGTGGGCTATATAAAATGTTTTTCTAATCATTTTGGCCACATGGTTTTCAAATGAGAGATTGCTATCAACTTGGGTCCCCAGGTCCCTAATTACTTCTACCGTACTTAATGGATTATCACCTATGTGGTAATTTGTGGGCACTTTGTTTTTGCCAAACGGGATGACTATACACTTTTTGGCATTTAGCTTGAGGCCATGGCTCTGGCACCAGTTGTCTATTTCTATGAGGCCCTTTTGGAGGATGCTTGTGTCGGCTAGAGAGTCAATTATGGCGCCTAGTTTGCAGTCATCTGTGAACTTGGTCAGCCGCAGTCCTTCCATGTTGGCCTGTACCTCCGAGAAATATATACCGAACAAGAGAGGTCCCAGGACTGAGCCTTGTGGGATGCCACTTGTAACTGGTTTGGAGTCTGACATGGCTCCAGCAATTCTAACCATGTGGGTTCTGTCCTTGAGCCAGTTTGCAACACATCTAGTGACATAGGGGTTTATATTTAAGCTGGTGAGCTTATCTATAATGCCTGAGTGGGGTATTGTATCGAAGGCTTTTGCGAGGTCCAGGTAGGCTGTGTGGACCACCTTCCCCTCGTCAATTGCCTTGGTGACTGTTTCAAAGAAATCGACCATGTTTAAGAGGCAGGATCTGCCCTTAAGAAAGCTGAACTGGGTAGGATCCAATGTCTGTAGGTCCCCAATATCTTTATTTATGAGGTCCATGATGATCCTTTCCATAGCTTTGCAGACCAAGCTAGGCAGGCTTATGGGGCGATAGTTTCCAGGATCCGTTGAGGCACCACCTTTGTGGAGAGGGACCACTGTTGCTGTACGCCACTCTTTGGGTACATATCCTGTAGTAAGGCTGAGATTGAACAGTAGTTTTATGTTTGGGTTTAGCTCTTCTTGGAGTTCATGTAGGGCGCAGCCCGGAACACTGTCTGGTCCCATTGATGCTGTGTTTTTTGCTTTGGAGAGGGTGGCTCTTACCTGACCATCTGAGATGTCATGGGGGCAGCACTCTGCTGGGATAGATATTTGCCCTTTTGGTGGGGAGGGGGGGAGAAGTCTGTGCTGAACCTGTCAGCTAGGATGTTGGCAATGTCTGTGTGTTCGGTGTATTTTTTGTCATTTTGGACTAATTCTGAGCATATCTGGGAATTCCCACCCAGGTTCCTAACATAACTAAAGAAAGCCTTGTGATTATCCTTAGTGTCCTGTGCAATTTTTCTCTCGAAGCTGGCCTTAGACGATTTTATGAGTGCCCGTAGTTTTTTGCTAATACTGATCAGAGATGCCTTCCCTTTTTGGGATTTTGCTCTATCATGTAGTAGCTTCCTCCTTCTATTGTATAGTTTGTTTATGGCTGGGGTCCACCAGACAGGACTCCTGCCTTTGGAGGATCGGGTCTTAGTTTTATTTTGGATTGCATGATCCATGCATTCCTGAAGGTGCTCATAGAATGCATTTATAAAGGATTCTGCGGTCTGGGCCATATTTTCCACAGGCCCGGGGGCTTTGAAGGATTCCACCTCGGTTTTGAGGAGTGTGAAATTTGCTTTAGAGAAGTTTTTCACTGTGGTTTTCTGGGCAGGGGGTGGGGTCGGGATGTGAATATCCAGTGAGATTAGTTTATGGTCTGATCTTACCAGTGAGGGATACACTTCTGGTCTGGAGCATAGAGCCCCCATGTTGGTGATGATCAGGTCCAGTATGTTTTCCCCTCTTGTGGGAGTGGTAACAGGTTGTTCCATAGCATTTCAGTTTATAAATTCTAGGAAACTTTGGGCTAGGGTGTTGGAGCTAGAGTAATGCTCCCAGTCTATATTTTGGGTAGTTGAAGTCACCCAATATAATGGTGTTTGGAGAGACCTTCATATTTTCCAGTGTTCTCAGGAAGGCCGAGTGGGGTTCCTGGGTTTGGGAGGGTGGTCTGTAGCAGGCTATAAACTGGAAGGCATTTTTACCCACTGTTAGTTGCACATGGATAGTCTCTGATGCTTCGTGCTGTGCCACCAACCTGGAGGTGTGGGTATCTTTGACGAATATTGATACTCCCCCTCCTTTTGTGGTTCGGTCCAAGTTTTGGGGCCGGAAAGCATGGCATGAGGTATAACCTGGTAGTGCTGGAGTGCTCTTGGGAGCCTTGAACCAGTTTTCTGTTACTGCACAGATATCGATGTTCTCCATGCTAAGGAGAGTTTCGAGTGCGTGCATCTTGAAGTTTAGACTTCTGGCGTTGAGTAGCATTACTCTTAGTTTCTTATCCCTTGTGATACCTATGGAGGTGGGTTTGTCTTTTGAGCCTTGCCTAAAAAAGGCACTATGGAGGTGGCAAGAGCCTTTGCCAATATCCGAAAGCCCAGGGGTGACAGGTGCAAGCCGTCCCTAGCGAAGCATCGTGGCTTGTCGAGCATGTCATCCCAGGCTGACAGGCATTGGATCCCCTTTGAATGACACCAATACTTAAGCCAATTGTTGAAATTGATCATCTTGTCTTCGTATTGTGGCATCATTCTTGGTGAGGGTAAGATGCTACTCAAGGTCAGGGTCATACAGGCCTGGGCTACATGCTCAGAGAGCTCCTCTATGTCTCTTTTCATGTAGTCCAGGGAGGTAAGTCTCAGGTCATTCACACCAGCATGGACAATGACTGAGTCATATTTGTACTTGCCTTGGAGTGACCTGAGTGCTTGTGTTATGTGGCGGATCCTAGCTCCCGACAGGCAGCTCACCGTGACCTTCTCCTTGTTCAGACTGGTGAGCGGGACGTCAGTGTGCCTGACGATAGAGTCACCTATTACAAGTGTATCAGGTGTGTTGTAGGTGTGTTGTTAGCCTTAAGGGCTGTGACTGTTTGGCACACTGGCTTTGTGAGCTATGTGTTGCATGTGTTTTGTTTTGGGGTAGCGGTTGCTTGGGTGTCTGCTTTGGAGGTCTCTGCTGCTTAGGCAGATTTTTATTTAGAGCCTCCGAGTATGTTTTTGTGTGTTTATGTGTTTGGTTTGCTGTTGTGGTAGGTCTATGTGAGACTGGAATTGTAGTGAGTGTGGTTTCCTTCTCCTCCTGACTGGTTACGCCAATACTGAGTTGAGAGAGCTTAGCCTCCAGTTTGGCTATATGGTTGCATCTCTCACATGTGTTGGAATTTGTTGGGAGGAGGAGAGGGTTGTCTGTGTACATGAGGCAGTTGTAACATTGCCTCAAGATTCCCAGATTCACCAGCTGGACCAGAGAGGAGACTGACAACTGACCTTTGGACATGCTAGAATAGTATTGGTAATTCCTTTATAATTGAAAAATAGGGCCAATGGGGAACAAGGTACTCAAGGGGAGTTTGTGAGGGTGTAATGCTTTTAATTTTTTAGTGCTGATATATATAATTGCTTTAGTGAACAAGTGCCAGGCTTTAGAGTAGGAATAGGGTGTTTATTATGAGAACTAGATCAGTTCTAAGGGAAAAAGTGAAGAGCAGACTTTGTGGAGCCGAGAATGGTTTAAACCCAATTAAGCAGAGCTGCCCGATGCTGCGCTATGCGCAAAATCGTGCAAAGCTGTGCCAAAGCGGGTTTTATACAGGGGGACTTGAAAGAGCTAGAAATTGGCCCAAAATGGCCAATAGACTACCAGATTCTTGTGCTGGGAACACTCCTTCAGGGATAGCTAGGCTGCTCTAAGCTCCCCACTGCCACTGGTGAACAAAGAAGCCTCCCTTTATCCAAGAAAGGAAATGGGCAACACAGGAACTTTCCAAAAGTCCAGAATACAGCAAAGCCTGTATTTGGACTACTCTAGGTCAGGAAAGATAGGAAACAAGGATAATGTTTTTTTTTTTTTTTTTTTTTTGCAACAAACAGCAGGAAAATTCAACAGATATGTAACACAGGCTAGCACACTTGAGTGTGTAGCTTCAACAGTTATATGCAACAAACAGGACAAACTTTAAAAGTGCAGGTGCAAAAACAACTTTAAACAGTTTAAAACAGTTCAAGAAGCAGAAATACTTGCAGTTTAGCTAGATCGGACAGTCGCCCAGGTAGTAGCAGGAAAAAAAAACACTTTTATCAGGTTAGCAGTCGCTCTTTTAGCCTCTCTGCTGCTACCACCACTCTGCAGGACCACAAGGAGCTTGGCTGAGTAGTAACAAGCGCAAAAACCGCGCCAAAGCGGGTTTTATACAGGGGGACTTGAAAGAGCTAGAAATTGGCCCAAAACGGCCAATAGACTACCAGATTCTTGTACTGGGAATACTCCTCCAGGGATAGATAGGCTGCTTTAAGCTCCCCACTGCCACTGATGAACAAAGAAGCCTCCCTTTATCCAAGAAAGAAAATGGGCAACACAGGAACTTTCCAAAAGTCCAGAATACAGCAAAGCCTGTATTTGGACTACTCTAGGTCAGGAAAGACAGGAAACAAGGATAATTTTTTTTTTCTTTTTTGCAACAAACAGCAGGAAAATGCAATAAATATGCAACACAGGCTAGCGCACTTGAGTGTGTAGCCTCAACAGGTAAATGCAACAAACAGGACAAACTTTAAATTACAAGCTCAAAAGCGCGCTAAAGCTGGCTTTAAAGCAGGGGGTTAGAAAGATATAGGAAATGGCCCAAAATGGCCAATAAGCTACAAGTCACTGGGCTGGAACCACTCCTTAAGGGACAGATAGGCTACTCAGAGCTCCCCATTCTCACTGGTGAACAAAGAAGCTTCCTCCTATCCAAATAAGGATATGGGCAACGCAGGAACTATGACACAGCCCAGAGATCAGCAATACCTGAAGACTGGACTATTCTAGTTCAGTAAAGGCGGGAAACAAGGATATTTTTTTTTTTCTTTACAAAGTAGCAGAAATTAGGTACAGAAACACAGTAAATGCTTTAATTCGGCTAGCGCACTTGAGTGTGTAGCCTACCAATTAAACTAAGCAAAAACAAACTTTAAAAGTGCAAACAACTCAGAAATACAGACAGGAATGCAATAAAACAACTTTGCAGAGCTTATTTAGTTAAAGAAACAGAGAAGTCTATATATACAGAAAAGCAGCTACATTTTTAAATATACCCATAAAGGAAGCCTTCCAGTCACTACAGAAAAGACACATTCATGTAAAAGTCCATGCAATTGTAAAATATTTTCAAACAGAATTCCTGTGTTTGTCTGTGCACATCTTTGCACCTTTACATGATACAAAGGCTTGTCACAATGCAAAAGTATTTCATTTAAGCCCATATGACTGATATCTGACTATGAAGCTTTTTTATATGTTTACTATACAAGTAATCTGATATATTTTATTTGACAACCATGCCATCACTATCATGATATCTAAGCTGAAACTTTCTGGAGGAACCTACATAATACAAACTTCATCTCTGACTTATGATCCAGAAGTTTCATAGAAATACATTATAAATATTTCCTAAGCTTGCATACAGGCTTAAAATCTATATTCCTGCTGGAGGGCTTCAGATAATTATTTCATTATAGTATTTACCTCTGGTAACTAGGTAAGGGGTATAAAGCCTAGCTAACTATTTCCGAAAGGGTTGGTGTGTTTGAATAACTTTAGTTATTGTCACTTCTAATGCAAATGGTATTTATTAAATCTGTTTTATTAATCTAAGTCAGCAGACCATATCCCATTTACAGTTTGTAAATTTAATGACAAGACTTCACTATAATTATGAAAAGTCACAAATATAAACTCTTTTGTCAGTAAAATAAAAAAATGGAAACTGGAAAAAACGCCTAACAAGTTTATGTCATCCTTTTACAGTTAGCCAAAAAAACATTAACGTGTGGCATTACATTTTCAAAGCCTGTGACTTAACTTGGTCTCCGGGCCAGTGAGTGAACAATTGAATAGAAAAAAAATTCCAGAGGAAGAGGATAAGCCTAAGTAACATACAGTCTGAGCTGGTATCCATAAAAGAAAACAGTCTGTCTTGGCAGAAATTCATCTGGAAGATGTGCCATGACTAATGCTGTGTGGAATGTCTGTCAGTAGATATTAATATGGAATAACGGTTCTGTCCAGTATATTTCCAGTGGCATATTTTTAAGAATTTCCCTGATTTCTGCTAAATAATATTCCACAAAACAGCATTTTTATAAGTAATTATTATCTTTTGGGAAATGTATTTGTAGAAAATAATGACCTATGCAGATCACAGTTCCCTAGATCAGCATTTTCTTTTGCTGAACTTCTGGTGCTGTTAGCAGGCTTCCTTCAATAATCTGTAACACTTCCAGAAAAATCCAGCAGAACTGCAGAGTGGTTTTGAAAATGGCAACGTATCTCTACACACACAGTATTAAAAATAACTCGTTATTTGGCATTGAAAACCATGTCTTTTCCATTGGCTATGTCTGTTACATCTGTTAGTAAATTAGGGACATCGTTTTTAACTGGTAGTGAGTGCTATGTAGGAAATGCACATAGATGTGGAACATATTTTCCCACCATAATTCATTGAAAAAAAAGACAATTTATATTCAGGATTATTTTGAATTTCTAGCCATTTGTTTGCAGGCAGTATAGCTAATATGGCTTCCTAGGAATGTTATACCTCCTCTCTAAGATTCTGCCTCTTCATAAAATCCTGAAATTCCAGATTACTATTCATTCCTTTATTCCCTGCTTCTCATGCAGCCTTTATCAGAAAGAAAATAATACTGGCACATGTGTGGTAGGATAAATAAGGCTCAAAGTCAGTTTACCACCGTTCGATTCTCAGTTAGAGCATCTTCTGTGTGGCGACATGCGTGAATGGGCGTTCCTTCATTGAAGGTTGTGCGTTAGGCAAGCCAGCACGTAAAAATCTATTGCCAATCATTAGCGGACCGGAGTTCCACTGTGGCGACCCCTAACCGGGAAAAGCCGAAAGACACAACAACAAAGTTAGTTTACTGGGCATGCAGTCCAGGAGACCACTGAGAAGTCTAGTCCAGTTTCCAAACTGACCAAGGGCAATCTGTGCTTAAGTGATTGGCTCAGTCACACAAAAGACAAATGGAAGCTGAAGGAATCAAACCTTGGACTATAGAAAGCAGCTTAACAGCAGCTCACAGCCTTAATTCTCTGACCTAACTGCAAGACAAGGAATATGGCTTCAGTATACTTCTTTTATTTCTGTAGGTTCTTCTTTTGGAACACTGTTGCACCCCTGCTTATTTTGGAACATTGCTGCACCCCTACTCTACACACAACATACAGCTGAGAGGAAGTACCCAAGAGAGTTGCAGAGATCAACAAAGTTTTCAAGTACTTGCTTCATAACATTCAGACATGCAAACATTTTTCTCTGCTCAAAAGTTCTGTAAAAGTCAATCACTAAAAGAATGTCTAGGAAAAATATAAACCCCCTGCAATTGAAATTTACTAAGTTTTATAATCAACTCAAATAAGGTATGCGTCCCACCACCCCACCAAATAATTCTCAAACAGATTTCCTGAACATGAAAATGACTAGTACAGTGCAACTAGTAACAGTATCCTAACATTAAGCAAACAATTGCCTCACCACAACGATAAATAGGACTTGCTGGAGGGATAGATTCCTGTCCCAGAGACTCCCCATGCTTTGGAACAGGATTCCAATCTACATTAGGCAGAGCCCCTCACTAACACTCTTCAAGAGAAACCTTGACGAGTGGATAGGAAATAGAAAATTTACCCCGGGGATCACTACAGTGGCTCTGCTGGACAGAGGCACAGGGAACTAATCTAAGGGGGCAGCGAAAGCCAATACATTTTGGCTAGGCTTACAGATGCCCTCAGGTAGATAGCCTAGTATTTACCTATGAACCCAATTATGAAGATTAAAATACACCTGTAAGGTTACCTAGTGATCTTAAAGCACATTTTGGCTAGGCTTACAGATGCCCTCAGGTAGATAGCCTAGTATTTACCTATGAACCTATGAACCCAATTATGAAGATTAAAATACACCTATAAGGTTACCTAGTGATCTTAAAGCACTCAAAACCTATTACCAGTGTGAAACAACAGATTGTGGGAGTTATGGAGGGACGAACACAAACACAGAAATATTTTATGCTTAAGAAGAACTTTCTTTTACAAAAAGATGCTAGTCTGGGACAAAGTTTAGGGTATTTGGATGCATGTGATTGCCAGAACTAACAAATAGTGGTGAACCTCTCTGAGAGACCTGAATATGTAAGCACTGTGATTTACCCCCAGGATATGCAGAAGTCTTATTCGGCTATTTCCTTTCAAAAGAAACCATACCCTGGAATAAGCCCACTACTCATTTAAATTATTCATTCATTCAGCTAACACAAAACCTTGAGCTCTGCATTCCTTCATTTTTAGGATAAGATCTGTCTGTTAAAACCAACAGTAGGGAAAACATGCAAGCCCAATACCAGTGCTTTGAACCTACTATCTTCTAAAATTTCACCCTAGCACCCTAGCTGCTAGATAAAGCCAGTATTCCTAAATAGATATATAACTATAGGCTTAAGGGAGCAATTTCCTTGATGAGTAGGAAAGCCATGTGTTATGAAAATGAATTCCCTAATCTTATAGTTGTGTCTTTAGGCTTTTCCCGGTTAGGGGTCGCCACAGCGGAACTTCGGTCCGCTAATGATTAGCAGTATATGTTTTACATGCCGAGTTGCCAGCCCTGACGCACAACCTTCAACTCATCAGAAACTTGGACACCTTTTCCGTAGCAGGAAATACTTAACTAACACTGCCCGAATACCTCTCTCCTATTCTTTATTACTCCCAACACTCCTGTACAGTTGCCACATATTCACAAACCTAAATTCTACACTTATTTCCAAGCTTGAAACTACCTATAATAAGACTGCCAGATTTGCAGCTAATCAAACCTACAAGTCATACCACTGCTTAGCACTACAGCAACTAGACTGGCTAGAATTCCCTCAGCTGCTCCAACTATACCAACTACAAATCATCCACTCTATCCTCTATCTACCCTCCTTCTGCCCCAGCCTCTCCACTATCATATCTAAATATTCCCCTGCTAGGATGCTACCCAGCTCAAATCAAGAATTATTAGACATCTACAAACCCAAAACCAAAATAGGCTGCCTTCTCTATAACTATAACCCAGCTACATCCTGGAACCAACTCCTCTTGGAAATAAAATCCCTCCAGCATAGCAAAAGTGTCAAATTAGCCACAAGGAAATACCTAAAAACAAAGTGGTCTTGCCACTGTAGCCAACCACCCTGAAACCAGCATCCTTTCACCTATTTCACCACCTCACTCTTAATGTATCTCTAACACTAGTCCCCTGCCTCTTCTACCTCTTCCCTTCCTCTATCTCCAACCACTCTTAATTCTTACAGTCTCAAAACAACCTACCTGTCTAGTCTGTCTCCTATACTCTACCTCCCCTACATCTCCTACTAGCCATTCTTACTTTCCTTTCTTGTTTCCAAACCCCTGTACAACTAGATCCTACCCACTTTAAATAAGCATCTGCCTAACAATTAACTCATTTTGTTCTACGCAGCTTAAATAATATTGTAACTAGTCACATTTTCTTCTGCTAATTGTTTAAAACCTTGTTTGTAACAACTCACATACTTGTCTGCCAATTGTTAATACTCTGTATAATTGAATTGCCTGAGGAACTTTTTTTCTCTCCAGGTTTCTGCTTGTAAGATCCTATAGCTTATTGTTACTACTATGTTACTAAAATTTAATAAACTGTTTTCTAGTCCTGAGGAGCTTTTCTCCCCAGGTCTCTGCTGAAAATGAGCCAAAAGCTCAGCCAGATTAACCGGGTTAACAAATGTAAAATAAATAAATAAATAATAAATAAATATGCATACTCATAAATAACATGCACACACAAACATTTTATAAATGCTTGTGTGTGCTGGTTACAGGTACTTTGCAGCTTATATGTGGTTATATTATCTTTCTATTGTTATGAATTATCAAGTGAATACTGTAAACAGTAAACAGTGTTGAGCAAACTGATTGTTTACTAACAGCAAAACCCAGCTAGAACATTTTTAGGAAAGTGCAGTTTATAAATGTGTAGTGCATAACGTTGTTTTTATTTCTTTGTTACACAAAATGAACACAAACTTCATTTAATACATATTCCTTGACTATAGGTCAGTTTATATAAAACATGCTTACTGAAATTCTGGTGAATTAATGTGGCCACAAAGAAAGATGATTTCCACCCAATAGTTATCTCTAAATATTCTAAGCTCTGTCACAGTGCCACAATTTACATAGAAAATTACAATCATTCTCCAAAGTGCAAGCAATGCAAAATGCTGACTTAGCAAAAAATAGTTTGCACTCTTCTGGGGTTTAGTAATTATTTTGAAAATTTTAAGAAGGTTTTGCATTGTATCCTAACTGGATCTTAAGGGTTTATTTAATGACATTGCACTAATTCTTATGAGAAGCAAGTTTTAAACTTTAAGAAATGCGTATCTGGCCCAATTGAGCTGTGTTTGCAGTCTCGGTACAGCAATTCCTAGTAGTAGATATTGTTAAAATGTTTAATTTATAGATTAAAAGACTTTTGGTTGCCATAAAATGATTTTAACTTGTTCTTTAATGTTACTGATGTTACACAAGCTCTAGAAAAAGAACCACCAAAACACTCAGTAAAATAAATCAAATGCTACCTCACACTTACTGCAAAGACTGTTTCTTGCTACTTGAATTCAATTTTTATGTTTTTCTCAATGTGATGATGCAAGAAATATGGTTGCCTCAAGCTAGGTAATTAGTGTAGAGGATAAAGTGGCATTTATAATCCTATTTTAAATAGAACAAAACCATCATGACCCACTAGCCCATGAATGTTGCAAAAGGATGAAAATGTTGGATTCACAAATAATCTAACATGTGCTAAGTGAGGCTATGATAAGTGAAGCAGTGAAATCAGTAATAGACCACACCAGATATCATGGGAGGCCACAGGATAAGAAATAGAGCATATACTATGGCCACAGGATCAGGAATAGACCATATACTGAGGCCATTGGCTCAGGAATAGACCACATACTGAGGCCACAGGATCAGCAATAGATGATATACTAAGGTCACAGGATCTGGAACAGACCATATCCTATGGAAGGCCATGGGATCAGCAGCAATAAACCATAAACTGAGGCCATAAGATCAGGGGTAGACAATATACTGAGGCCATAGGATACATAAGAGACCATATATTAAATTACTATTTGTTCAGTGAAGTGAACAGGAATTGTTTTTACTGCTGCTTTTTCAGTGAACTGAAAATAAACTGGATTTAGTTTATTTCATAAATGACTATATTCAGAAAATAGCATAGAGACAGGTAAACCAGCATCCATGCTCAAACACTGAGATGACTAAATTTCCAGGGGTAAGTGGGGATGCCAGCCTTTGGACTTTGACTTTCTCCTGGGATGGGATTCAAACTTGAAGTTTGTCTTTTTTTTCCATTGTCTTCTTGTTGCTGCTGCTATAAGCCCCTTCACAACTAGATCAGACTTTGGATCCTCTGTATGCTAGAAAAACTCACTGTGTGTTGAAACTTAACTACAAATTCTTGAGTTGTTCACTAATGTGAGGACCAAAGAGGAGAGGTCATTCAAAGGAAGAGTTCAGAATGGTCAATGAGGTACAATCCATGATTGCAAAGTCATCCTCAGTGAAACAGTCGATCCACAGCATAAACCACTAGTTGCCACAATCAGCTCAAACAGTGGTCAGAAAAGGCTCAAAGGTCAACAGAGACCAGTCTGAAGAGCTGGAAG
Source organism: Protopterus annectens (assembly GCF_019279795.1). Classification (NCBI taxonomy): domain Eukaryota; kingdom Metazoa; phylum Chordata; order Ceratodontiformes; family Protopteridae; genus Protopterus; species Protopterus annectens. Next base: position 1,209,218,348 of record NC_056733.1, on the reverse strand, counting down.
TTGACTGGAGAGAAAGTATAGTAGTTCAAGGAATTACTCAGGGCACTAGCACCAAGGAAGAGGAGGAAATAGGTGGAGTTGAACAAGAATGGCAGTGCCGAAAAACAGCATGCATTAGGACTACAGAAAAGACATGTGGCCAAGCCATGTATGGAAATAAGGTAATAAGGAAAGCTGGTAGTGGAATGTAAAAGTTCAAGAAGTCATCAAAGGAAAGGAGTGCAGGAAGAAATGGGAGATAGAAAAGACTGACCAGGCTAGGAAGGACTACTGGTTGGCTAACAAAGAAGCTAAGAAAGAAGTTACAATAGCAAAGAATAGGGCATTAGAGGCACTGTACCAACTTCTGAAAAGTGACTCAGTAAGGGGCACAAAGAAACTATATCAGGTTGCAAGGCAAAGACAGAAAGATAAAGAAGCTAGTCAGACACCCTTCACAAGGGATGCCAGCAACAACCTGCTCACCAGTCCAGAGGATATCAAAGGCAGATGGAAGGAGTATTTCCAGGAGCTTCTAAATGAAGAAAACCCCACTGAAGGTGTACTGCCTCAGAAACAGCCTACGATGAGAGAAGAAGAGGAGCCCACCCTAGAAGAAGTTAGAATAACACTAAGGAAAATTAAGTCAGGGAAAGCAGCAGGCTCAGATGAGGTGACAGCAGATATGATAAAGATGCTGGGTGAGATAGGGGAGAAATGGCTCCTGAGGATACTAATAGCAGTGTGGAGAGAAAGGCGTATCCCAGATGACTGGAGAATAAGCATACCATGCCAATGTACAAGAACAAAGGGGACATCCACAGCTGTGATCAGTACAGAGGCATCATACTCCTATGCATGAAGGGTCTGGAGAGGGTGATTGATAAACGGATATGCAAAGTAGTAGAATGTAAGATGGCAGCTGAGCAGTTCAGATTCAGATCAGTATGCAGCACAACTGACCTGTTGTTTGCAGTGAGACAGATACTTGAGAAGAAGCTAGAGATAAGGAGAGAGTCCAACTGGGCATTCCAAGACTTGGATAAAGCATATTACAAGCTCCCACGAAAGCTGATCCTGGCAGTATTGTGATGGTTTGAAGTCCCAGAAACATTGATAGAATTAGTGCAGGCTATGTATAAGGGCCCAATGATTCAGGTATGAACAACATTCGGCCTCACAGAGGGGTTCCCAGTGGGAGTGGGTGTACACCAGGGTTCAGCTCTGTGCCCACTGCTGTTCATACTGGTGATGGACTACTTTAGCAAACAGGTCGGTGGGGACAGATCAACAAAGTTGCTGTATGCAGACAATGTGGCATTACAGGCAGACTCTGAGCTATAACTTCAACAAAGGACAGGAGAATGGAATGCAAAACTGAAGGGACATGGGATGAAACTAAGCAGAGAAAAGATGATGGTAATGGCAGTAAACTGGGGAAATCAGAAGAAGCTAAGAATAGAGATAGAAGGGAAGATAGTGGAACAGGTAAACAGCATCAAGTATCTGAGAGGGGCGGTTGAGGAGAAGGAGAGTCTGAATGAAGAGGTCAAAGCTAGAATCATAGGGGCTGCAGCCAACTGGCATAGAGTGTCAGGTGTAGTCTATGACAAAAGAATGCCAAAGAAACTGAAAAGTAAGGTGTATAAGACAGTGCTGCAACCGGTAGTACTGTATGGTACAGAAACCTGGGCAGTAAAGGCAGAACAGTTGAAGAAGTTGGAGGTGATGGAAATGAAGTGGCTGAGATGGGTGGTAGGATGCACACTGTGAGACAGATGATGAAATAAGGACATAAGTGCAGAAGCCAAAGTAGCTCCAATTACAGAAAAGGTCAAAGAGAACAGATTACGGTGGTTTGGGCACATGTAGAAAAGCAGAAGACAATCTGGTGATGAAGATTTGGTACAGACAGTAAGAAGGTAAGAGGAAGCAAGGACGTCCAGCAAAGAGGTGGATGGATTGTGTGAAAGAAGATCTGTGACAGTCAGGCATGAGCATTGAAGAAGGCAGGAGTATGGCACGGAATCTAGAGAGTTGGCGACAGTTAACATGATAGCCCGACCCCATGTAGAAAAAATGGGAAAAAGGGGGCTAATGATGATGATGATGATTCAGAATGGTCACATAGTTCTCCTGACCAGACTGTGTTAAGCATAGCCAGGAGGGCTGGAAAAGGGTAGCAGTGGATCCTATAGTACAGCAGCAATTCTAATACTTTAATAAACACTTTTTTCTGATGCCTCTGGAACAGACCTACCAAGGGATAATGACATACATGTTGCTGGGCCTTATTGCTCCATCAATCTCTTCCATAGCATCATAGGCCACGTGGGCCATAAGACTGCCAAAACTAGTGGGAGTAATAGCCTGAGTCCTGATTTTCCCTTCAGTGCACCCTTTGTCAACTCTTTCACAGCAAATATGCAATTTTTTGGCCATATTCCCATGGAAGAGTAATATGCGTAAAGCAATTAAGAGTCCACAGGGGCAGGATGGAGTATGCAAATAACATTTTTTTAAAGCTACCAATATCCTCAGATATCTTACCTGGAAGACAGATGGCAGTGCTCTGAATAATGAAAACCCTCTGCAGACTACATAGCTGCTCTTAGACATAAGCCAGTAGGTGGCCACTTAGGGCACCATTCTCACTTATCTTGTACAGGCACTTTTCAGGTATTTATTTATTTATTTTTATAGTAAAAAAACTTGATATTTCTTTATTATAAAAATAAATAATGGAAAAGTACCGCTAACAGAAAAGAAAGAACAGTGCCCTTGGAAGAAGTTTGGCAGCTTTGTCCATTGTCAATTTATTGGCCACCTGCTCATTCCACTCATGATCTATCTAGACAGCACATTTGGTAGCTCATGGGCAGGACAGGACAAGCAGTCAAGAAATTCAAAGCAGAGCATCTGACATGAGGGAAAGCTCAGCAATGGGATTTGGTGTGAATGCTGTTGTTGCTGCTGTTGTAGTTATGGGTAGGCAACCCAATCTTTTGAATGGCTACAGGCTGGTTAGTCCTTAGCTGTTTATGATTTTACCGAACAAGCCCAATTTTGCTTGCCCTGTCCCTGGTCTCAGCATGCCTATCAGCTGTCTGGATTTTTGCCTCATACTTTTGGTCACATAAAATCTGTGGTTTTCTGACAGATTATTGAGGCTGGACATCACTAAATGAAGACAAAGATTTAAGTTTTAAATTTCATATTCTTCAGAATATGCATCCTGATGCAAAGTTTGTTATTCTAGCAACTTTCTAAGCTTATAAAAACTATATTTAAAATCTGTCCCTGATTTGGGCCCTTTGTCCTTCCATTATTTTTGACCTTGTCTATATTTCCTCTGCTCAGAGGTTAAGAGGTATTTCCATTATTATTATTATTATTTCTAGGTAAACTACTGAGGATCACAGTCAGTCAGAAATGCAAGGCATAGGAATTATGTGCTTTATTTTCCTCAGAAATTTTTTTTGATTCAAAGCCAATTGTTTTGCCAACTAAATTAATTTGAATAACAGAATAATGCTGACCTGTGTGTGATTGTGTGTGGGTGGGAGGATATGACTAACATCTGTTTTTTGCTCATTATTCTGACTTTGCAGGATTACTGTGATTTGTTGGAAGGAACTTGGAATGCTTTAGCATGTGACTACTTTTTCCAAGGAACAAAACTTAAACACAATCCATGGTTGCCATTTTTAGCTGTTACTGATATGTTGGGGTAGAAGCTGTCTGCAAAAAGTAGCTGATCTTCCTGTTGATTTTTCAGTTTAAAAAGTCACTATCTAGCTTTACAGAACTAATGTGAATTTGTAGGATTACTGTGAGTTATGTGAAACAACTTGGAATACTTTAATGTGTGTCTACTGTTTCCATGGAATAAAGCTGAAATACAATACACAGCTGTCATTTTTAGCTAAAACTGCTGGGTTGGGGTGGCCACTGTCTATAGAAAGTAACTGACTCTCTTTTTGTTTTTCACTGTTTAAACAGTCACTATCTAGCTTTGTAGTATTTGCAGGATTAATGTAATTTGCACAAAGTCTCTTGGAGCACTTCAAGGTGCAGTTACTGTTTAGTAGAATAGAGCTGATACGCAATTCATGGCTGTCATTTTTTTATCACAAACATCTAAAGTGCACACAAAAATAACAATGACTGCTAGGTTGGGTGGGAGCTGTCGACAAAACTTACTTAAAACACCCAATGCCATTTTCACCACACATAGGTGTGACTTTGAAAATCTAACAGTGAGAGACAACTACAGATATACAGCAATGGTAGCTGCCACCCCCCTGCAACCCCACACCATGTGTATAAAATTCTATAGTTATTTACATACTTTTTAAGAACCTTGAGGTCCTGTGGCAGAGGGTGGAGGCAGACCTCCCCATGGATGTTATGCTATCTATTTACTAAAGGATGACATGACTGACTAGAAAGCAGGGGTGGAGTTTGATATGGCTCTCCCGGTGGGGTGTTTAAAGTATGTTTCCTCTGTCTGCATACAGTAACTTACCTTCCTGTTTTCCCATTTTGAATAGTATATTCTATAATGCACCTTGTACGTTCTTAAAGTAAGTTTCACCAAGCTGTCTGTATAAAGAAAATGACCCTGTCTTTATTTCCTCATTTTAAACAGACTCTATCTCACTTTGCAAGACTAGTTTGCATGCCAAGCTGCCTGTAGAAGGTATCTTACCCTCTTGTTAGTTTCTCAGTTTAAACTGTCACTGTCTGTCTATTCAGGATGTGTGTGCATTTGGGGGTCTATATTAGAACATCGAAAGTTCATTATTTCGAATGTTCTAACATCGAACCCTATTCAGCGAACGCTGACAACATCGAACATTCAGAACAGCAATTTTTTTCCTAGGGAAAAAATTTTCTATTCCAAAACACATACCCACAACACAAGCACAACAAACAAACAGCAATCCACACATATACACCCAGAATCTTGCAGCTACCCCTACACTAAACTGTACAAACACCACTAATGATCCACTTACCTTAACCCAAACCCTAACCCTAAGGTCTGTCACTATCACACACTCACCTCACCCATGCCCTAACCCTAACTCACGTAACCCGCCCTAACCCTCAGTCCACTTAATCGCACACATACCTCCCTCGCGCATGTAAAATGTACACAAAATGATGTCAACTTCTGCTTGGGGATTGGAGTCGAATCTTAAAATTAATGGACCTGTTGTTGTTTACTCAGTTAAAATAGTCACTATCAGGTTTTAAAGAACAGCGTGCATTTGTGTGATGTAAGAGACACTACTTAACTGAACATCTGAGATATGCACAGACAAAGTACCTATAATTTTTAGGGCTCTCTGAAGAGGAAAAGGATAAGCTGCCAGCTGTTGCAGGTTATTCTGGTTTACATGACTAATGTAAAATACAGGCAGCAACTTCAAATAGATTAATGTATGGCAACTGTTTATATGGAGGAAAGGTGAACTACATTACATGAACTTTACAGAAGTGAATATAACTACCTTGTGGGGTGTGGCTTATCTGGATGAAAGCAACTGACCTTGTGATTTCCTCAGTTTAAATCACCTTTCAAAAAATAAGGGATAAAATATTCCATAGAACATCAAGTGTTTCAGACCTTCTGGGTCATGGTGGTCCTCACATTCCAAGACTGTATAACTGGATTTTGATAGAGGCTTAGTAGTGGCCTCTGTCCTGTACACCACGTAATCTAAAACTAGTCCTTCTCTGAGGTGTGCACTGTAGGTCATTGCAATTTCTGTTCTGGTGTGTTTGGTGGGTGGGTGGGGAGTACTTGAGGCAATGCCTCCTCCCAAACATCAGAGGTATGCACAGGTCACTATAGCTTGTGCTGGGTTGTGGACAGTGTGGTAATTCTTTATTTAAATGTCCTCACAAACTTCTGAGGCATGAGCAGAGGTTCACTACAGCTTGTATAGGAACAACGTGTTGACTGGCAAAAACAAGTTGGAAGCATTGCTGTGGTAATTGTTTTCACTTTGCTGATAAACATGAGATGCATATACAGGTGGCTGTCTTTTGTTGGAGTGTAAGGAGACATGCCAATTGTATATCTGACAGCAGCAAGACAAATGTGTTATGTGTTATTTGTTTTTTTCAGTTTTGCCCCAATCTGACAGAGAGGTACACAGGTTGTGACTGTCTTTTGGAAGTACTGCTAAAGAGGCTTGTTGTCTATATGTATGTCAATAGCAACTTGAAATATATATGACTGCGGTCATCTGTACCTTCACTGTCATTCCAGTCTAACACCAAAAGGGATACACAAAAGGTGACTGTTTTTTTTTTTTTTTGCGGGGGGGGGGGGTACTATTCTTAGATATGATTGATATATCCTCACAAACAATTGTTTTTTTCAGTTTATTCTGAACTGCTGTTTTCTCAGTTTTGAACACTAAGCCTTGGATACAGCTTAATATTTTTTTTTTGTAAAATTAAGACTGAGTTTCTTTCCTTATGATTTTTCTTCAGGTTATCATTGGAGCAAAATGTTGCAAAAAATTTCTAAAATGCAATTCATGGCTTCTAGTGGCCTTGCAGAGCCCAGACCAATAGCTTAATGCAGTTATATCCTCCATGTGTAGTCTTATTCACTTAGGACCTGTTGAAAGAATGCAGGAAAAGGAAAGTTCAAGAAAAACACTGAAGTTCTTTTCTTAATCAAGATTTTTGTTTAGGTCATCACTTAATCAAAAGGGTGGAAAAAGGTGTAAAATGTATCTCTAGCATCTAGAACCTCCACAGCTTCCAGTAGCCTAGCTGCCCCTGCCCAGAGCTCAGTCTTAATTCAGTTATTTCCTCAACATTTAGTTCAACGTAGTCCTGATCTGTTATGGTTTGCTGAAAGGATGCAGGTAAAAGCAAAATTGAAGAGTTGGACTGACTTTCTTTCCATAATCCGGATGTTTTTTTTTCAGGTCATCAGCGGTGGTGGTGCTGTGGTAGCGTTGTCGCCTCACAGTAAGACGTTGTCCCATTCGATTCTCAGCTAGAGCGTCTTATGTATGGAGACATGCGTGAATGGGAGTACCTTCGTTGAAGGTTGTGCATCAGGGCCGGCAACTCGGCTCGTAAAAATCTAATGCCAATCATTAGCGGACTGGAGTTTCGCTGTGGTGACCCCTAACCGGGAAAAGCCGAAAGACACAACAACAACAACAACTGGATAAAACCATTTTTTAAGAAAACTCAGAAATGTACCTCAGAGTATCTAGGACAGACCATGGCTTATATGGCCCAGTGTCCCCCAGTACCCAAACTTAATGTAGTTATGTTCCTCACAGTTATCAGAGTGCAGTCTTGCCTACCTAGGATATGTTGAATTAATGAATGATTGAATGTAGGGAAAAAAAACCCTGAAGAGTATGATAAGCTGTGAAAAAAAGAAGAAAAAAGTAATTTGGATGGTGTATATTGGCCAGAATGTGGGGGGCACTGGGTGATGTGCAGGGGGTGGTAGTGGACAGTGAGGGTGTGCCATGCAGCTCTTTACCTAAGGTGCCAGTTCACCTAAGCCTGGCCATGTTTTTTTTCCACTGGCACAGTGACAACAGAATTGGGATTCTCTCAACAAACTGAGCACTCCCTCATGGATACAAAATACAGCCCACTTTTTTTGTTTACAGCTACTATTGTTTCAGGGTTTCCCCAAGTATTTCTTGTATCATCCTGGAAGATGCCCACTAATGGAGGAAACGTGAAAGAAAAATATGGGCTAGAGCATCAGGTTCTTTAAAACTCCTTTGGAAAAAACATGTTTTGAAAGAATTCCCCAAAATTGTGGTCATATGAGGGAAAGGGGGATTGGCCCCCTCTTTATCATCTAGATAATCAGTTGGAGGACCATTTTCCAATAGGAATTACTTTCATTTGCATATGTATTTTCTGGCTAAGTTCAGTGGTGGCTTTGACTTAAATGATTTTACCGGTCCCCTTGGTCTATGAGGAGTGATGAAGAGCCTCAGGATGACGGGGTTAGCAAGAGATCTGTGAGGGGGCATGCTGACCAGGCACATATTTTGGACTGAAATATGTTGCATATAGATCCTGTTGAATAGTGTGGTGTCTGCAGTTGTTTGAAATGCACTACAATAGCAATGTGTTGCACCTGAATAGAGGTGATTGGTGTTAGAGGAAATTATGGTGGAAAACCCAGTGCCTGAGCCACTGATGACAGAAGAAGAAGAAGGGTTGAGTATGCTAATACTGAGTGGCCATTGACAGAAAATGCCTACAATGAATAAACACACATAGGGAATACAATCAACAAATGAACTGTTGCTGGGAAATCCAACATTGAGTAAACTGGTACAAGGAATGACTGTGCTGAGGAGATTAACTCCACATATGAAAACAGTGGAGTCTAGACAATGGGTATTGGAAAGACTGGTCTTTGAATGGCTAGGACTGAAACAACAGACCCCTGAGGCAATGCATCTAATACTGTAAAATGTGGTGATAATTCCAGAGAACAGGAAGCACCAGCCTGAGAAACTAGGGAAGATCTATGATTCCTTAGGGCCATGGCAGTAGGACATGAAAGTTTGAAATGATGGGTGACAAACCTACATAAAGCTGCAGCCAGTTTTTCATTTTCTATGACCAGAAAAGTAGATTAGCTCAAAGGATAGAGGGGATTAGTCTGCGGGATTAAAAAGAAGATGGTGGTTGAACAGCTAGAGAAGGGGGCGTAGTAAATTTGGTGACCATGACTAAAGACATCTTGACTGACTCCACCAGTGTGCCACTCACATCCTTTAGCTTAGGATAGGAACATCTAGGGGAAGATGGTGGCATCTCTGTCATTTTAATTTCTCCAAGTCTTTTGGGTTTTTAATATCATGATGGGAATGGACCCCATTGCTAATTTAAAGTATGATTAAAGTTCACGAAATTAGTATTGTTTCACTCTTTGATGTTAGCCAAAAGTGCTCTTTGCAGCACCCGCAGTGTGCCAAGTAATGACTCCTTCTGCAATTTCATTTGGTGTTACATGAATTGGTAACATATCTAAATACGATTGTAAATCCGATCCTTCACCTTATATTCTTTCTTTTGTTTTTTAGCACATTCAGTTGCACATTCATTGGTGAAAGAGAGTAGCTGATAAATAATGAGCTACTGCTGAGTATAACACCTGGATATTTTAAGTATGGATAATAGCTTCATGGGTTCATAGGCGTGGATCTTAATAAGCCTAGGCCTGCATTCCCATAGTGATTAGTAGCCCTTACAGTTTGCAATACGATTTTCCAGAGACAGGTCACACAGACTGAGCAAGTATGAATCTACAAAGAAGGGCCACACAAGTATATGTTAGGTACTCACGTTTCCTTTATCCATAATGGCCATTGGTGCTAACCCAGGGGTGAATTTGCAGTTACTTATCCATTTGTCCAAAGTAAGTTGGAATAGAGTAAGAGAAGTGCTTTGCTTCACCTCAGGGGAAACTGCTTCTATAAATGTGGTTTTCTTTGCAATACATATCCATCCCTCCAGTATATGCTGTTAATCTTGCAACAGAGATTGAAGTTCTTGAATAGGCATTTTGATACCACTGGACGTGAATGTACAATAGGCCTGACAGAACAGGTTCTGTTGAGGCTCTATACATGAGGAAGAATTTGTCTTTAAGTAGCCTGTGTGATACCTAGAAGAGAGAGAAGGCTTTGTGGGCTTGCACATATCATGTTTACTATAGTATGTATACTTTACTATGGTTCAAAGCTATGTGCCAGCTGCTGCCTCTTTGGCTGTGCCACAGTGTACTGTGCCTACCTCTGCCTAGCATGATCATCTCCTGGAGTTTGGTCCTCCATGATTTCTTCCTCCTACAAACAGCTTCCCTGCTGCATCTGCTGTCTCGATATGATGCTGAGTAACGTTGTACATACTCAGAATGTCTCAGTACCTGTGCTGGAGTCATACTGCAGGGTACCACCAGATATAACCAGGCAGTTAAAGCATGCCTTTAGCAACCCAAACACATGCTTCACAATGACCTTGGTTTTTGATAAGGCATAGTTGTACTCAGTGTCTATAACTGTCTGTTGTTTTCTGATATTTTTCATCACCTGAACTCCAGGGCATATCTGGCATTGCCAGTAAGATGCTTTTGGGGAAAGTCAACCCATCAGAAACTGTTGGTACAAGTAACATGTGCCATATGTAGGAATCATGGTAGCTGCCTGGGTGACCTGCAGATACATTGTAGACATTATCCAGTGCAGTACAGACCACCTGGCAGTTACTGAAGTGATAACTTTAAGGTTTACATTCCTCCTTCCCATCTCACCAAATGGGACCTTTACTTCAATTAGCATGCAGTGAATGGCCCTCAAGGTAATGGGCTTTATTATAGAAATCCTACATGGTGTTGTCCTCTGTGGTTGGAAGAAACTGCATATGCTCCTGCACATGCTGTAGCATTGTATCAAGGAACTCATACACTAAAAGCATATGCTTGGGACTCCCCTCACTGTGTCCCCAGGTGGTTGGAAAAAGGTCCTTGCAGCTAGTTCATAAAACCACACATGCCTTAGTATCCACTAGGAGAGTTACTCTATGGCAACACATGTCTACCAGCTCCTGCATGGTGTCCCTGTCCGAAAGGTGCCATTCTACACTGTTGATACTATGAAGGTCATGAAATGTTAAGAGGTTGGATATTGTAAACGTTGGATGACGCTGTACCTCCACGACTTACAATGCATACCACCATGACTAATAACAGCAGTAATAGTCTGTTGAGTATACACATTTTTCAAAGTTGTGACTACCCTTAACATAGTTCTGTTGCTCCACTACATTTGTTGTGTCTTTCGGCTTATCCCGGTTAGGGGTCGCCATAGCGGAACTCCGGTCCACTAATGTTTGGTAGTGGATTTTTACGTGCCGAGTTACCAGCCCTGACGCACAACCTTCAACGAAGGCACGCCCATTCACGCATGTCTCCACACAGAAGACATTCTAGCTGAGAATCGAACGCAACAACGTCTTGCTGTGAGGTGACAATGCTACCGCAGCACCACTACCGCGGTAACTGTTGCCCCACTACATTAACACTGGGATTTCACTGCTCTCAAACTCTCTGATAGTGGCACTTTACATTGCTGACTTTGTTTTACATCACTCTGCCAATTTGTTTTGCTTTGTTTGCATACATGGAAAAACTCATGATCTAATTATATCATCATAAGCATACAATGTGAGCAGCTATGTTGCATGGCCTCCCCATCTCATAGTCAGTGCATTTAGGAATTACATATACTCTTTTCATGGCAACTCATCACTCGCAATGCCTACTGTGATGCAACAGATGTTTCTGAATCTCTGGGCCTGTGCTGTATATTACACCATTCATTGATAATTTAATTTAGACTCTTATAGTCATCCAGAGTTGTTCATTTTCTAAGTTTTTGTTAATGCCTTAATAATTACTGCAAAATGTTGAGAAGTTTTCAAAGAAAGGCCTGCATACATACCTTGAAGTTTAACAGAGGAATGCATAACAGTTACATCAAGTAGGTTAGATCTCCTCTGTTGCTGGTTTCCAGCCTTCCAATTCATCTGCAGTTGGTTTCCATGCCTTTTGACAACTGGGCAAGTACTTAGTACTTATCATGGTTTACTATGCAGTTTATCAGTTTTAAGTTAATTTTTAACAGTTCTTAATCTGATTCAAGTTCCTTTAGTTGTGAGTGTAAGTTATTTTATCAGTCCTAACTATTTGTTTTTGTCAGTTTAAATATTTTGTTTATCATTGTCCTCATTTATACCCTATAGGTTGGATATTGTAAACATTGGATGACGCTGCACCTCCACAACTGGGTGTTGGGTTAAGTGTTATACAGTATTTTAAGCTCTTATTTTGACAACTTCTGGTTGATAGCTGCAGTGCATTGTTCTTTAATTTGTCTAGCATTTAGATATAAATCTTGTTTTCTCTATTGAGAGAGAAGGCAGCCATGCTATTTTAACAGTTTCGATTGCTTGTAGGCAGTTTGCAACTGTAATTGCTACTGGCTGTTGTGTTTTGAGAGTTTAGTGATATTTTCTTTTTTCTTTTTTTTTTTTTTTAGTGTTTGGCAATTGGTTTAAATGTGGTATTCCTGCACAGAGCTACAACATAAACTAAATATAGACACCTGATTTGATCTGACTGTTTGCCTAGTTATCTGTATTATTTTCCAAAAGAAAATTGAGCTTAGGCAGAGTCCAGTTAACGGACATTCCAGTGTAACAATTTATCAGACTCCAATTTAGACCACATTAAAGTAGCTCTTCTCAATGCCAGAAGTTTTGAAAATAAATTGCCTGATCTTGAGGCTCTTTTGCATTTGGAACATATCGACATGTGTGTAATTATTTAGACTTGGTTTAGAAAAAGCAGTCCCTTCATAGTTGGATTTTATACCTGCCATGCCTTCAGACCTGATGGTTACTGTGGTGGTGTCTCCATATTTATCAACAATCACATTACCTTCAGACAGATACCCATAACCCCACAAACAGAACTCACAGACCTCCCATAGCCCCACAAACAGACATCACAGAACTCCCACAGCCCCACAAACAGAACTCCAGATTACCATAAATAAGACAAATTACTAACTTATAGCCTGATTCATGACAATGTCTTTGCCCTCAGATGATCCTAATACATTCCTGAAAATATTTGAAAATGCTTCCTATTAACAAGGCCTCCATTATTTTGGGAGAATTTAGCTATCCCACAATTAAATGGACCACCTATACCCATAGCCAGCGTTAGGCACCCACAAAACGTGCGGCCGCACGTAGCCCGCAATTATTTCCCTGCTAGCGAGGGCCCCCTTGCAGCAGCTGCAGATTCCTCCATCTCCTCAGTTTGTTCCTCCACACCTCTTGGATGCCTGCACAGCTAGCTGTCATCACCACGAGATCGCAACATTTTTTTCTTTTTTTCTCTTTTTTTGATTGGTCTGTAAGCTGCACTCAATCAGGTCCACTTCAATGAAGCAAGGGACCTGAATGGCTGCAGCACCCATGGAAGTAAGTTGTGTTTTCTTTTCCTGACAGTGAAGTAATGAAACAGGACCTGATTGGTCCTTGCAAAGCACACAGCTTTCTAGATAGTTTTGTTCCTCAGCTGGCTTAAACACATCACTAGCTGTTTCAGCAAACATGAACCCACAACCTATTTTCTCTTCCATAGGGTACCTTTACATTATGCACACATTTAGCTGCCTATTTTGAGTTGTTCTATATTGTAACACCTGGACAAGGACATAAACACTACTAAGTCAGTACATATTCAGTCTGTTCATGAAATGAAGAAGCGAAAGCTCTTAATGCATCTCTCCTTTTTAAAGCACTTTGATATGTAATTAATGAATTAGTTAGTTATTAATTAATTTATTTTTTTTGCATCTGCAGCTTTGAGGGACTTTAGCTGGTATGGCAAGAAGGTGGATTTGGATTGTTGCCATTATACACTTTGGGACCTGTTAGTGAGTGGAGTAGATATTAAACTATTCCAGGGCTGTGGGAGACAGACAAATGACTGTTAGTCAGCGGTAGTTTGGAGTGAGAGACTGAAAGTTTTGATAATTTAAGGAAGACTGATGATACCATGTAATTGTTTTTTTTTCTTTGCCTGTAAATGGCATTAAGAAAAGATAGAACATTATCAGCGCTGTCGGTGGTATGGGAGAAATCCATGATGAGATGGGGAGAGGAGGAGGTTGTTTGAAAAACTGGTAAGTAGTTGAAAGTGGATGTATTTCTCAAGGATCTTAGACAAAGGTGAGAGTATGGCACAGGGTCTGAAGTTAAAGAAATCAGTAGAGAGGGGACACTTGAACATACTTGGCAATGCCCACATGTGTATCTCCCCTTAATGAGTGGCATAAATTTCCTTTCTCTTATATAATGATGGCTGACTAAATTATCACATGCAGCTTTTGCATTCCTAATCGCAAACATAATGTTCCAACCTATAGCCTTTTGAGTACTTCATATAATTTAATATATTAATATATTTATTTATACACTCCTTTGGTACACAAACATTTAAAGTAAAAGTAGTGATGAACCCTGACTTTGTCTGATTAATCATTATGTTCTGCAGCCTTCCTTTCCAGTACTGTTGTCCATTCTAAAAGTAATACATTATTACATTTTTGATCAAATTCATTGTCTTGGAACTGGCCCTTTCAATAAATATATTTTCATATCACTCAGACTTTTGTTTATCTCTTTTCCTACCATGCCTGCCAGACCCTTTTCATGAAACGTATTTTCATATCACGTAGATCTTTTTTCCTAAATGCATTTTTCCTGCCATGCTTGCAGAGTATCAAACATCCCCCAATCATACTAGCTCATTTCTTTCCTGTACTACAGTTTTCTCTTTGGGTTAAGACCAGACTTAGGGGGAAAGAGACATCATATAGACACCAGATGTCCATGTCTTTGCTGGTATCACAGCAAAGATATTTTTGGTTTGGCCTTAACCAGGTCTCTAGTGTCTGTTGTGTGCACCTACATCATTGCAGTGGTATCCTGTACCTCCCCTCTTTCTGCATACTGCAACATATAACCATTAAGGGCTACTTTCATTGGCTTAAAATCACCAAGAAGACTTTCCTCAATCCTGTAGTCACTAGTAAAATACAAGCCTCCTCCTCCTCCATGACAGCATGTTGGTCTGAAAGGGTCTACCATCCCCCTCTTCTCAGATGGGAGTGTCAGCAAATGCCGCTCATTCCCATCTTCCCCTGACCATCTGCTCCAGTGCCCAAGATGCTAATTAGTCTCAGGTGATGTGAGTTGAAGTTAGGGCTTTGTACCTCTGTCCCACAAAATCAAACAACACTTGGTTCTTGCCCTAAAGATTGGCTAGTAGAAGAAAAATCACCAGAACCTCAGAAATCGGGATTTGGGAATATTTTCAGTCATATGCTTGGAAGATGACTGGTTTTAACTAATAAAGGATTATAGTCTTGTTTCTGTTTAGTTTAGCTTCCAGCTCATCACTTTCTATAATGCTGACATGTATATGTCTGATTTATGAAGACATTTTTCACTTATTGGTGCTTAAAAAGGAAATCAATATAACATGTGTGTGGTGTCTCAGTTCTGTCCTGCTGTAGTGTGCTTTTGTCTTATGTGGATCTCTGTTCATTCTTGCTGTAGTTGTGTGCTGGTCTTGTGTCTATGTCCTGTGTATGGGAGTCTGTGTGGGTGTTCAGTCTTGCTGTAGTGCTGTCTTAATCATGTGTGTGTCTGTCCTGCGTGTAAGAGTCTGTGTAGCTCTCTGTCTTGTCTGTTTAGTCTTGCTGTAATGCTGTCTTTATCTTGTGTGGGTGTCTGTCCTGTGTGGGGGAGCCTGTGTGGGTGTCAAAGACAGCACTACAGCAACACTGAACATTATCATGTGTGGGTGCCTGTTCTGTGTGCAAGAGTCTGTGTAGCTGTCTGTCTCGTGTGCCTCAGTCCTATGTGAGGGAGTCTGTGTGGGTGTCTCTGTTCAGCCTCGCTGTATTACTGTGTTTGTCTTGTGTGTCTGTGCTGTGTGTGAGAGTCAGTGTGAGTGTCTTTGTGTACTTCTGTGGACTGGATACCTTGATACAGTACAGAGGATTGTTGTAATATAACAATATTACTACTAAATGTCAGACAGTCATAAGACAGTAATAGCTCTCAATCTCTTGGCACAAAAAAATCTGGACAAAGCCAAAGATAATGAGGGAACAGCCTCAAAAACTGGGACAAATTTTAAATATTGCTCTTAGAAACTTAAAAAGTTGCTAGAATAAAAGACATGTTATTATGCATTTTCTGAAGGATATGAAATCTGCAACTCAAATGAGTGTAATTATTTAGTGAATTCAGCCCTCACTGGCTTGCCACAAAATAATCCAGAAAACTAAAAATTTTGAGGAACACACCAAAAAATGAGTCAAATCTGGACATTCTCTGAAAATCTGGGCAGTTGAAGAGTATGCAGTCAGTATGTGTGCACCTCTGAGTGGCTACCTTGCTCTGGTACAGGGGTTTGTCACTACTACTAATGTAGCATTAGTATTAAATGCTGGTCAGTGTATGTACCTTGGCACACCAGTTCTTAATGATCTGAATTTAGTAACACTATAGTGATCGTTAAATAGTGCTGGATGGGTTTGACAGGGACGGGGGTGCAACGGCAATGTGGTCACACTTTATATTCTCCTGAGTAGGGCCCCCAAATTGAATTTGCTGGGGGCCCCCAAAATGCTAGAATCAGCCCTGCCTATATCACCAATGTAGAGCATACCCTGAAGTTCTTGGACTTAATTAACAAAAAAGCTCTAGGAACTGGGATTTCATAAACTCACCAGAAGACATAATATTCTAGATCTGATTCTCAAGAATCTAGCTCCTGCATGCACTGGTTTCTTCTTTCCCAGTTACGCTAGACCACAAACATGTAACATTTGCCTTCAAAATGTCCAAGGCTCCTGCAACCAACAACTCTGAATAAAGGGACTTCAGAGGCAAACCCCATACAATTGTATGGTGAAATCTCAAAATTCACCTATGATAGCACTGGCGTGGACACTGACATAACAATCAGCTTAACAAAGGAGTTTTATTTCCATTTAGGCAAATGCATAGAATTAACAGTCTCAATCAGAGTGAACTATACAAGAAAATTCAAGCACAAACCACAATCTTCTTCTTCTTTCTGCTTTTTCCTGGTCAGGGGTCACCACAGCAGATCATCTGTTCACTCATGATTGGCAGTGGTGTTTTACAGTGTCGAGTTGCCAGCGTGGCGCCCAACCTTCCACAGAAGGCACACACACATACACACACACACACACACACACACACACACACACACACACACACACACACTCTCATGTAGGGCCAATTTAGAGTGTCCAATCCACCTATTGCATGTCTTTGGGATGTGGGAGGAAACCGGAGCACCCGGAGGAAACCCACGCAACCACAGGGAGGACATGCAGACTCCACACAGAAAGCAGCCCAGCCGAGAATTGAACCAGAGAGCCTCTTGCTGTGAGGCGGCAATGCTAACTGCTGCACGGCCATGTCCACCCAAGCACAAACCACAATGCTGTTCCAGAAACATAAATAAACTTTACAAGTAAAAAAAAAAAAAATCCCTTAAATTATATAGCAGATTCATAACAAAGTTACTATAAAACATTACCTGGCTACAGAGAAAAATACTGTTAGAACTAATAATGAATCCCATGAACTTAGTTTAGCTTCTGTAGCTAGAGATAACTACAAGTTTTATTTAGCTGTGTTAGAAGACTAAACAACAGTAACCAAAATGCTCAGAACTTAACCTAAAAGGGATCAGCAAATCTGACCCAAAAAGACATTCCCAATATACTAGCAAACAAGTATAGTGCAAATTTCACCATCAAAACATCTATCAAAACTGCATATATCTTAGAATCCCTTATAGTCTCTATTATCGCCAAGAAATATATTCTGAAAGAGCTATTAAAGACAAAAGATACTTCTTCCATAAGATTTGATAATATACCTGTGTGCTTGATAAATAGCGCAAACATGCCCTTTCCAACTATGCCCTCAAATTATTTAACCTAAGCTTAGCCACAGGATTTGTTTCTAAATTATGACACACAGCAGGTGATGCTCCTCCAGAAGTGCGGCTGTACTATGGACCCTGATAATTAAACCCATCTATGGACCCTTATAATTAGACCCATTTGCCTTGTAAACTTCATCTGCAATCCAGTCAAGTAACAAAAATATCATTAGGTTAGGACTCAACAGTTCAATTTCATCAAAAGCACATCCTGCTTATTAAATTTAGTTATCTTCTTTGAGTCACACAGGCTGTTGACAGTAGCCATGCTGTTTATACAGTGTACCTTGACCTGACCAACGTGTTTGACACTATTTCCCATGCAAGCATTGTTAGTAAACTAAATGCTGTAAATACTGATCCCTATATAGTGAGATAGATAACAAACTGGTTAAAAGACAGAACCAACATAATTTGTGTGGCAGGTGCAAGTATGACATAACCAACAAAGTCCACCAGGGCTCTATTCTCAGACCACCTCTTTTTCAGAGTTTACTCCTCTGATCTCCAAACTAAGAGCCAGGACCTCTAGTTAATTAAGGTTGCAGATGACTGCAAAATAGGGGGTGTATAACAAGACCCCTATGACACCAGTACTCTTTAGAAAGAACTTACCTGGTGTCATACCTCTTAACTATACAGATTTTCGCAGAATGTCCAGATTTTTGCCTCATATTTTTGGTGCGTTCCTCCTAAAATCTGTACTTTTCTGGCAAATAGCTGAGGATTGAAGTCATTAAATAATGACATACATTTGAGTTTAAGACTCCACGGCCTTCAGAAAATTCATGCTAATGTAAAACCTATTATTCTATCAACTTCCTAAGTTTGTAAGAGCAGTATTTAAACTCTGTCCCTATTTGTCCCCCCATCATTTTAGGGTTTGTCTAGATTTTTTGCTCTAAGAGGGTGAGAGTTATGCCTGGTGTACTGAACATGTAATGGTGTAGTATTTTTTCATTTGGAAAGCTCCTACTCTTAACATAGTAGAAGTTATTGCAATAGTGTAGTATATTTCATTTTGAAAACTCCTACCCTTAACATGCAGTATAGCCAATACTCCAGTACTAAATGAAACTGTGGCCAAGGACTTTGATACCTAGGTTGACAGTTTCCTCTCCTTCAATTATCATTTGGCAACTTTAGTCTTAAAATCCTTATACACAATTAATAGCCAAGGATATATCATCCAGATCAAAGGATGCCATCATTCCCTTATATTCAGCAATGATTAAATCAGTTATAGAGTATAATGCCCAATTCAGGATGTACCTCAGTTGATATGCTAAACAATTGGAGAAGCGCCAAAGGGTGCAAACTAAGATGATTTCAAGTTTAAATACCCTGAACTATCTAGAGAGGCTAGAAGCTATATCCCTTTACTCAGTATCTTACACACTCTTGAGATGTGAGCTGTGATTAATGCACCACACCACTGGAGATGCTGAAATCCATGATCTTCTATATTTCTGCAGGTCTGATAGTTAACAAACAGCAGAACCAGAGACTTAAAGTTTCACCAGTGGATAAGTAGAATGCAATGGAGAGAGAAATTCATTACGCAGTGCTTCCCCATCATTGGAATAAGCTGTTCCTGCAGGTTAAGCATTGCAGTACATTATGGAAAAAAATCTCACATCATCCAACTTCACAAGGGAGGTAACTCCAATGATATATCTAGCTTAAAACCCATTGCCATTCCCTCCCCCTTTCATAAATCATTTAAAAACGCATTCATAATCAATTAATGACTCCTTTATAAACCAACAACCTCCTTACCCACCACCAAACATGGTTTCAGATGAGGCATAGAACTATCACTGCTCTCCAAAACTTCACCAGCAATATTAACCTAGCCAGAGACAAAGGCCAACTGGTTTCTGTTGAGTTTCTGGATCTGTCCAAGGCCTTTGATAATGTTTTCCATACCCTACTTCTAAAACAACTCTCTTCACTTGCACGAACTTGTTCTCCATCTACCTTAACAATAGACTGCAGTCTGTTAAATGGATTAAATCCTACTCATCCTTCCTACCCATAAAAACAGGTGTACCCCAAGGTTCCATGCTGGGGCCATTGTTTTTGAACATATTTACCAACAAACTACATTCTGCAAGATATCAAGCATCCCTCATAAAAAATACTGATGACACCATATTAATCTGATTTGCCAGTAACCAATTTATTCTACAAAACATCATCCAAGAGTCATTTTCATCATTTGAAAGCTGGCTCAAAAAAGCCCAGCTTTAACTCAATCAAAAAAAAAAAAAGTTGCTGTTATTCCTCCCAAAAGCTGTAACACACCTCAAATAAAATTTCTCAATAACATCTGGTAACACCCCTACAGAAGTCATCCCCCATATCGAGCTACTAGGCATGCCATTTCATAATAACTTGAAATTTGACTTACGTGTGCAACAAGTTAGCAAAAAAAAAAACAAGCAAATTTAGGATACTATGTAGAACAAAAAACTGCTTAACTGATTCATTCTGTAAACTCCTGGCCTCTACACTCCTACTTTCTGCTTTACTACATGGCTCCCCAGTACTGCTAAACCTTCAAGGGTCTACTCAAAATAAAGTAAACCAGTACTACAATAAAATACAAAATGTGTCACTAACTCATTAAACAGAACCCATCACTACTTACTCCTAAAACAGCATGATTGGCTTGAATTACCCAAACAACTCGTTTACATACAACTCCTCCTAGTCCACAAACTAATAAACAAACCAGAACAAAGCAAAGCCCTAACAGACTTAATGCATACATACACCCCTGCTAGGGGCCACTTTAATTTCAAGACAGAGTGCTCCTCAGTACCTACAAACCACACCTGTCAGCAGGAACCTCTCTGTGTTCCATCTGTGTAGCTGACTCCTGGAAATCTAGGCCCTTATTCCTTAAACCTTTCCAATTTCAAGACCAATCTGATATATATATATATATATATATATATATATATATATATATATATATATATATATATATATATATATGACACCTGTACCTGCACAGCCCTCAGAATGAATGCATGACCACATACTTAGTATAACTATACCCTCCTCACTGGAAATTCACTAGCACCTCCATATCTTAGCGTGCAGTAATGGCCTAACATAAAAAGAAGCTGTCACTTTAATGATACCGTACTTCTGATGTATGCTCTTCTCCCTCTTCGACTGGCACTTACTATTATTTATTTCCTCACTAGTGTCCTGCCATATCGCATTGCCATCTAACTAATAATAAACTCTCTCTCCATGTCCTTAATTTTCCCACCTGCTCATCACTCTTCCTCATCTCATTCTATTCCTGTCGTCTGTTTTGGCAGCAGGAATACTCTGTTTTTTCTCACCTCCATATATAATTAGAAATATAGTCAATATTTTGAATAACTATATATTATTTTACTTGACACACACTATCCACTTTTGCAAAGTATCTTGCTACTTGCAATGTATATTGTATTCTTCGTATCAATTTATCATAGCAGTATTCTGTAAATGTATTTCAGTGTGTTGCATTTTGTCTGTTGTGGTGATTTTTCCCCTTCTATATAATTACTTATCAGCTATTTTAAAATGCTTTTATGTATATTTGTGGAGCCTTTCTCTCCATTGCATTGTAAAATATTTAATCAGTTGAAAAGTTTTTCTTCCCTAGTATGTAAATACTCATTAACTAATGTTTAAATGTTTTTGAATCTGTTGCGGAGCTTTTCTCCCTGAGCCTTCACTGAAACTAGACCATTGGCATAGTTAGACTTTCTCAGTTACCAAAGGATAAACAAATAAGAATAAATAAATAAACAAATAAATAAATAAGAAAATAAACCTTAAAACAGTTGGATGACCAGCTTACTACCATCAAATATACATTGGAACTATTTAATTCACAGTTTTATACTAACTATTTAATTCACATTTTTATACTAATTAATGTATACGGTAAGCACTAAGTAGCCTATCTAACACAAGAGTGGTTTCTGGCCCAGAAATTGTAGTTCATTGGCCGTTTGGCAGTTTTTCCATCTCTTTCAACTTACTGATTTCAAAGCCCACATTTGCGCTTGTTTCCCAACTTTCCTGTAACTGGTCTATTCAGATACAGATTTGCTATACCCAGGACTGTTTGTAAGCTTCTGAGCCCCCCAAGCTTTTCTGTGATGGAGGGAAGCCTTCTAGCTTATCAGTGGGAGTGGTAAGCACTAGGTAGCCTATCTACCACAAGAGTGGTTTCTGGCCCAGAAATTGTAGTTTATTGGCATTTTGGGCAGTTTTTCCATCTCTTTCAACTTTACGGTTTAAAAGCCCATGTTTGCACTTGTTTCCCACCTTTCATGTAACTAGTCTAGTCCAGATACAGATATGCTGTATCCAGGACTGTTTGTAAGCTTCTGAGCCCAACAAGCCTTTCTGTGTTGGAGGGAAGTATTGTAGCTTATCATTGGGAGTGGTAAGCACTAGGTAGCCTATCTACCACAAGATCCAGGTACAGATTCTTAGCTTTAGCACTTGAATTTGCTTATTCGTGCTCAGCACTTGTTCAGAACTTGTTGTTAGCACTAAATAAGATACAAATTACTACAGCACTCAATCTTCCTCTTTACCTAGAGGAAAACAGTTTTTGTAGTTAACTTTCCTCACTTGCTTAGAGAAAAACAGCTCTTATACTCACTTTCCTCACTTGTCTAGAGGAAAGTCGTTTTTTATCCAGGCATGTCCAAGGGTCAGCTTCCAGTGTTCTCTACTGTCTATCTGATGAATCTGGGCATCTTGGGGCAATGTAGCAATTGCCTCATGTACACAGACAACCCTCTCCTCCTACCACCCAACACCACAACCTGTGAGAGATGCACTTATCTAGCCAAACTGGAGGTAAAGCTCTCTCCAACCAAGACTGAACTTGACAGTCAAGAGGAGAAGATAAACACTTGCACCACACGACACTCATCACATAGTCCCACTAAACCTACACCATCGAAATCCACACATAGAAACACAAACACATTCGCAGAGGCTCTCAATAATAATCTGCTCAAGCAACAGAGACCTCCAAAGCAGAAATGCAAGCAATCTCCACCCCCCAACACAACCCAAATGACACATAGCCTACAGACTCAGTGTACCAATAAACTACAGCCCATAAGGCAAAACAACATACCCAACACACTAGTCATAGGTGACTTTATAGTCAGGCACACTGATGTCCCACTCACCAGCCTAAAGAAGGAAAGGTTACTGTCAGCTGCCTGTCAGGTGCCAGGATCCACCACATAACCAACGCACTCAAGTCCCTCCACAACAAGTACAAATATGACTCTGTCATTGTACATGGTGTGAATGACCTGAGATGTCCCTAGCCCTGAGTAGCATCCTGCCATTGCCCAGAATGATACCGCAGTACAAGGACAAAATGATTGACTTCAACAATTGGCTAAGCTTCTGGTGTCATTCTAAGGGGATCCAGTATCTGTCTGCCTGGCACAACATGGTCGACAGACCACAATGCTTTGCCAGAGATGGCCTGCAACTGTCACCGCTGGGATTCTGGATACTGGCTAAGGGTCTTGCTGTCCCTATAGTGGCTATTTTAGGCAAGGTTCAAATGACAAATTCACCACCGTGACAGGAACAGGCAAGCAAAAACAGAGGGTAATGCTACTCAATGCTAGAAGTCTAAATCTCAAACTGCACTCACTCTAGGCACTCCTTAAAACAGAGAACATCAATATCTGTGCAGTGACTGAGACCTGGTTCAAGGCTCTAGAAAGCACCCCTGCATTACCAGGCTATAACTCATACCACACTTTTCGGCCATCTAACTTGGACCAGAACACCAAAGATGGAGGTGTGTCCATATTCATTAAGGATATCCACACCTCCAGGCTAGTTGCTCAGCATAATGCATCCGAGGTTATCCAAGTGCAACTAACTCTGGGAAAAACTGCAATCCAAATTGTAGCTTGCTACAGATCACCCACCATGCCCCAGGATTTCAACTCCTCTTTTTTTGATATACTGGAAAATATTAGGGTTTGACCAAACACCCTAATAATGGGTGATTTCCACTACCCCACCATTAACTGGGAAAACTACTCATGTACCAACTCCTTTGCTCAACGCTTTCTGGAATTCATAAATTCCAATGCCCTGGATCAACTTATCCACACCCCCACCAGGGGCAACAATATCCTAGACCTAATCATAACCAACATGAGTGACCGGTGTTCCACACCTGAAGTCAACTCCTCGTTGGTCCGATCCAACCATAAGCTAATCACCCTTGATATCCACATCCTGCCCCCACCCACCATTAAGGAAACCACTGTAAAAAATGTCTCCAAAGCCAACTTCATGCTTCTTAAGACAGAAGTGGCGTACCTCATGACACGTATGTAGATGGATAATTCAGTTACGACCGCTGAATCCTACACAAATGCACTCTATAAGCACTTAGATGAGTGCATGGATTGTGCTATCCCAACAGAACCAAGATGCTATCCTCCAAAAAAAGGAAGCCAGTCTGGTGGTACCCTGCCATAAACAAACTCTACAACAGAGGGAAGAAACTGTTGCAAAATAGAGTAAAATCTCATGAGTGGAGGAGCTTCCTGGTCAACCTCAGTAAGAAGCTGAGATCCCTTATAAGATCCTCCAAAGCTAGCTATGAAAACAAAATCGCCACTCATTCTAAAGACAACTACAAAGCATTCTACAACTATGTCACAAATCTCAATGGCAACACCCAGATCTGCTCTGAGTTACAGCACAACGGCATGAAGATTATAGAACCAACTGATATTGCCAACACCCTGGCAGATAGGTTCAGTGCTAACTTTACCCCCCTCTCAACCCCTAAAGGGCCCATATCTATACAGGAAGAATGCAGAGTCCCTGTAATTACATCTATTCAGATAAAAGCTGCACTCTGTAAAACCAAAAACACAGCATCCATGGGACCAGACAACATCCCAGGCTGTGTTTTAATCGAACTTCAGAACAAACTGGCTCTCGACCTAAGCACCATGTTCAATCATAGTTTCACATCAGCCTTTGTGCCCACTGAATGGCACATAGCAACAGTTATCCCACTCCACAAAGGGGGAGTCACCACTGATCCTGGGAACTTTTGCCCTATTAGCCTGAGGAGCCTGGTCTGCAAGGCCATGTAACATATCATCATGGAACTCATAAACAAAGACAATGGTAACCTCCAAACTCTGGACCCCACCCAGTTCGGGTTTGTGAAAGGAGGCAGATCATGCCTCCTGAACCTGATCGACTTCTTTGAGGCAGTCACCAAAGCCGTAGACAAGGGTAAGGTGGTTCACACAGCCTATCTTGACCTCACCAAGGCTTTCGACATCATCTCTCATTCTGGAATTATAGCTAAACTCACTAAACTAGGTATAAATCCATACATCACAAGATGGGTTGCCAACTGGCTCACTGACAGAACCCACACTGTAAAAGTTGCAGACTACAAATTTGACTTCAAACCAGTAACAAGTGGAGTACAACAGGGTTCAGTCCTGGGACATCTTCTGTTTGGTATCTACTTTTCTGAAGTACAGGCTAACACAGAAGGTCTCTGGCTAATGAAGTTCACAGGTGACTGCAAACTAGGAGCCATAGTCGAGTCCCCAAATAATATGGAATCCTACAGAAGGGGCTCACTGAGACAGATGCCTGGTGTCTGAGGCATGGCCTCAAGCTCAATGCCAAAAAGTGCATTGTCATCCCCTTTGGTAAAAACTCTGTACCTATCAACTACAACATTAACAGCAGTCTACTTAATGCCGAATGTGTGATAAGAGACCTTGGGACCCAGGTGGACAGTAGTCTTTCCTTTGGCAATCACATCACCACAATAGTCAGGAAATCCTTCTATGTGGCACACCTCATCACAAAAGGGTTCTCATCCAGGAAAAAAGAGGTCATTGTCCCCCTCTACTCAGCACTCATTAGAGCCATTATAGAGTACAATGCCCTTTTTGGAATGTACCTCACAAGATGTCTGCAGCAGCTGGAAAGGCCACAGAAGTACCTCACAAAGAGGATTACTGGCCTCAAACAGATGGCCTACACTGACCATCTCAAAAAACTCCAGC
This sequence comes from Protopterus annectens, assembly GCF_019279795.1. Taxonomy (NCBI): domain Eukaryota; kingdom Metazoa; phylum Chordata; order Ceratodontiformes; family Protopteridae; genus Protopterus; species Protopterus annectens. The sequence continues at coordinate 1,209,192,599 of NC_056733.1, read as the reverse complement.
TTTACATTGTAGCATATTGCCTACTCTGAGGAGATCTCTGCCTAACATATAAAGCTATGTTAAACCCAGAGCTGTTGGACATGCTACACCTAAAGAAATCCCAATCCCACCAAGCTACACGCTCTAAGGACCTAAACCTTGTCACCACAATAAACAGGATATGTTGGAGGGATAGATTCTTGTCCCAGAGACTTCCTATACTCTGGAACAAGCTACCCATCTATGTCAAGCAAAGTTCCTCATTAGCACTCTTCAAGGAAAATCTTGATGAGTGGATGGGCAATAGGAAATACACCCCGGGGATCACTTCTGTGGCTCTGCTCAACAGGGGCACAGGAAATTAACTTTCTTGGGTGGCATAAGCTAGGGAACCTTGTTGGCTAGGCTTACTTAGAACCTTGGGCCAATAGCGTCTATATTATATTATCGTATGATGAAAATAGCGAATGCTATTTCATTGTACTGATAATATCTAAACAACAAAATATCGAGCAAACAGAACAGTGAATTTTTTCCAAGGGAAAAAATTCGCTGCTCCATAAAAAAAAAAAAAAAACTTAAACACAAATTTAAATGGGGGCTGTGCCCTCCACACCACCCTACTTAAATATACCAACTCCGTGATCGCACCGTAGTGGAGGAAATGTCAAAGTCCCAAAGACGGCCCACCACATTTTTTCCCTGGGAAAAAATTCGATGTTCCATGACTTCACTATTTTGCCATTTCGACAGTATCGGATTGACTAAATAACATTCGCTATTTAGTCCATTCGATAATGTCATATAGACCTGGCCAATAGCCTAGTACCTACCTATGAACCTATGAACCTATAAATATAATGTTTCTATTAACATTGTGTCAATGTGATGGGATTTGATCAGTTTTGTAAGCTAGAGCACAGAAATCTGTTTTCTTAGTGCTAGAAGCGTTATTCATCCTTTGCAAAAAATGATAATTTGTGATGTATCTGCTCCTATAGAAACCTAGCATTAGAGTTATACTGTACAGAAACAGTAGTAAGTCACCTATTACAGTTACTAACAGTTCTAAGGTGCCTTCATGTCTGTAATGGAGATGGATTTATATCTGCAAAATATATATCATAACCTTTTTTCAGAATGATGAAAGGTAGACTTAAATTTTCAATTAGGTTATTGTTGTTAGAAGTACATATATCTTGAAGCCCATCAAAGATGACAATAAGCTAGTCAAGTGGTATTTGATAACATTGTTAATTTGGAAAAAAGAATCTTTAGTGTCAGTTAGGCCACAACCAAAAGGCAGGAAGCAGTGACCCGATGCATATTAACAGAAGAAATTATATTGTGCATTTCCCATAAACTGGAGTCACTAGTGAGCAGCAGCTGAGGAAAGGTGAAAGCTTACAAGACTCCAGTTGTTTAGTTTTGCTAAAGAATCAACAAATACATAATCTGTTTTAGTGAGAGAAGGAGACTGGAGAATAACACTAATATCAGAGTAGTTCTATCTACTGAATACAGTTTTGTTTTGCTTTATACTTTGAAAAAAAAATTGATTTGATTTTTATTTTGAAAAAAAGTTTTGTTTTTAAGTGCATTTTTGTTATTTTGAATAAAGTTTTGTATTTAAACAACTTTTTGTTATTTTTAATAAAGTTTTGCTTTTAAGCACTTTTTGTTATTTTGAATAATGTTTTGTTTTTAAGCTGCTTTTTGTTATATTGAAAAAAACTTTTTTTGAGTGCTTTTTGTTATTTTGAATAAAGCTTTGATTTTAAGCATCTTTTTGTCACTTTGAAAAAACTTTTGTTTTTAAGTTATGTGTAGGTGAAAAGTGATCTTCTGAAATGTTCTAAAACAGTTCTGTTGAATGGGCCTCCCAAGGCACATCTTTTCTTTTTAGTAGAAATTTCTGGAGAGACTGGAGAATAACACTAATATCAGAGTAGTTCTTTCTACTGAATACAGTTTTGTTTTGCTTTATACTTTGAAAAAAAAATTGATTTGATTTTTATTTTGAAAAAAAGTTTTGTTTTTAAGTGCATTTTTGTTATTTTGAATAAAGTTTTGTATTTAAACAACTTTTTGTTATTTTTAATAAAGTTTTGCTTTTAAGCGCTTTTTGTTATTTTGAATAATGTTTTGTTTTTAAGCTGCTTTTTGTTATATTGAAAAAAACTTTTTTTGAGTGCTTTTTGTTATTTTGAATAAAGCTTTGATTTTAAGCATCTTTTTGTCACTTTGAAAAAACTTTTGTTTTTAAGTTATGTGTAGGTGAAAAGTGATCTTCTGAAATGTTCTAAAACAGTTCTGTTGAATGGGCCTCCCAAGGCACATCTTCTCTTTTTAGTAGAAATTTCTGGAGAGTGGGAATTTATAATCTGGATGAAAACATTTTTTATCGACTTAAATACCAACACTATTTTCCTGACAAAGGAATTCAGATTGAGAATAAAACCAGATGGGGATTTATCCCTTAGTAATTACACCATAGCTGAATTACCCTGCAGAGTATTTAAATTTATTAGCTTAGTAAGCCCCTCTTATTAAACAATGCAATTAATAAGACTACTTCAATAGGGCAGTAAAAAATTACTAGAGTTAGGTTCTTTAGTTCTGCCAACCTGACCCTTGAGACCCTTTTTCTTAAGGATATTGATTTTTGGTTCCAGAGGAGGTCTGGGAGGAGGAGATACCTGAGAAATAAATGGCTGCTATGACAACCCTAATACAGTAGGAGAATAAAAAGCAACAACTGGAGGAAAGCAAATGATTGGAACCAAAAGAACAGAATCTTAACTATAAGAATGCAAAGTCTGAAAGGCAAGTTTCAGTTTTGTATGAGTAAGCCAAGTAGATGATTTATTGTTCATAACTGTTCAGTTGATGCCAGGCTGAAGACAACTGTTAGGGAAACCAATAATTTGAAGGGTGGGGCATCAAGGTACTGTAGACCCCATGTTGTCAAGGCCAGCTTAAACTGATTTATCAAGGACTTGTTTCAACAGCCTATTCACCTGATACCATTTTAATAAAAATGTACACTTATTCCAACACAAGGAATTCTGATGAAAACTTCATTAAATTACATATAGACATTATGTCCTGTGAAACAGAGCTCCCTGAATATCTTGGCACATGCCTGCTTACTTGTTGTAGAGTGAAGCAAAGTGATTGCTTGTGATTGATATGCATTGCTTTGAGATGTTTCTCTGTTCTGCTATGATGCACAATTTTTTTCAGTATTGAGATTTGTAGAAGATCCACCCCCCTTAAAAAAGTCTTGTTTAGAATGGTCTTGTTACTTTGAATGAAGTGGGCAGGTTTTGAGGATTTGCAGTTGAGGATGTGTACCAGGAGCAATTGTGTCTAACTTTTTAATAGTAGGAATACCGAAGGCCATATTATCCTCTTCACTTCTGATTACAGGACATTGGCTGATAGAGCAAGTAAGTAACCATTTCAGAAACAGAGCTTTCCTTACTGGGGAAAGCAGAAGCTTTCTTCTTCTATCAAATTTCATCAATGCCAGGGTGAACCCTGAGCTTCAGAAAGACCTCCATCAGTAAGTGTTACCATGAATGGTTAACCCCTTGGGGTAACCCATTCAAAGATAGAGACTCCCTAACTGCACTGATTTTTTATGGGAGAAAGCATCAGAAATAAGGGTGGTCCCACTGGACTTGGTGTAAACTAATGAGGAAATCCAGAGAAGTGGCTACTGCTAATTAGTCATGTGGTTTCCCAAGAAATGCCAGCAGCTATCAATTTATGCTGCCAAGTGATAGCTGCATAAAATACACTGTTAACCTGAACATTTTAAATCAGCCAAAAAACAGTTGTCACTAGTTGGAATGGATAGAAAAAGCCATTGTGTAGTTAATTTCAGTGAAATTCTGCAAAGTTGTAGGGAGAGGTGATGTGTGAATGTATGTGTGTGTGTGTGTGTATGACAGTTTTGGTGCTGGTCTACAGGGGTATGAATAGAGTCAAATGAATGCATGTGTGCATGTAAGTGTGTGTGTGTGGGGGGGGGCACGGCGCGTGTGTGTGCACATGCACACACATGCTTGTGTGTGTATGTGTGTGTGTGTGTGTGTGTGTGTGTGTGTGTGTGTGTGTGTGTGTGTGTGTATGTGCACACGTGTGCTCATGTGTGTGCGGGGTGTATGTGCGTGTGTGTGTGTGTGTGTGTGTGTGTGTGTGTGTGTGTGTGTGTGTGTGTGTATTTGAGCATACATGTGGGTAAATGGGTAAGTCAAGTGGGGGTGTGGTGTTGAGTGGATGTTTGTGTGTGAGGGGCACTATCTGGGAGTATGTATGTATGTATGTGGGGGCAGAATGCCAGGGAGTGTGTGTGTTGGGGGGCTGTCATACATCTCAACATCATTGCTCAACAATTCTGAACAACTCCAAAATAATAAAGGGATAAATTCGTACAATCAGGGAGAATTTTTAAATATGACCAATGAATTTTGTATCAACACAGATTTTCTAAACAATAAGAAGTATAAACCTCCAATGTCTGTCGTTATCAGTTGGCTGCAGTCCTGGTGATTCACCAGAAAACATACGTTTTTTTTGATAGAGCAAAGGTATAAGGCAATATCAGGAGCTTCCTGTTAACTTCTTAACAGTTGAGAGCATGTGCCTGTGCCAACATGGTAGATGGGCCACCAGTGGACTTTAACGCCACAGACATTAGCTTGAGCAGTAAAAAATGTGATTTGGTGACAAGCTAATTAGCTGCTAATGTTGTCTCTCTCATTGCAGCAAAAGCTGTCCATGAAACACAGTTTTTATAATAATGTATCTGTGGTCGGCACTTTATGTGACAGCAACCAGATTTCTCTGAATCTCAGGGCAAGAGTTACTGTTTTTAAATCAACATTTACTTTTCTGTACAAGGTTGATTTCTGTCTTGCAGATGCCAAAGAAATTAAACAAAAAACAACAAATCACTAAATAAATAAATTACACTGCCCCATTGCAGACAATTTTGTTTATTAAGACTGACCATTTTGCAGCAAGCCTGTCTTTAATGTGTGCTGCAACTACTGCTATATTATTATTATTTATTTATTTTACATTTGTTGACCGAGAAAGTCTGGCTGGGCACAAAGGCCCATTTTCAGAGGAGGCATGGGGAGAAAAGCTCCAGTAGATGCAGTACAAACACAATCTTTTAAGTTCTATAATGTCAACAGTGTCAGACAAAATACAATTAAAATGAATGTTACAATGTCAAAATAGATAAGATAGTAACTATCCATATAGCAGTAAGGTTTGTTATACTAATTATACTCTGTACAGATATAGTTAAATAACTATGCAGTAAGTTAAATATCACAATACAGAGTACTGAGTTATTTATACAAGGGAGAAAACCAACGATTGATTTAATTATGAGACATACATGAAATGAGTATTAAAAGAGCTAAGAGAGGTATAGTTAAAAGGTGGGGTGGGCGAAGACAGGGTCACGAGTTATAGTTTGTAACAGAGTAGAGGAGTGCAGATGTGTAGTAGAAGAGGAGGAAAAAAAGCAAAGATGTTACTGCAGTATTGTTTGAGAGTGGAGATGAAACCGTCTAGATTAAAACTGGATGGGTTATGCACATGCTTGTGTGCATGAGTTTTTACTGGATTGCAAACAAACCAGTTTGCAAAACTGGGCAGATGGTCACTTAGGTTGTCAGATAGTGTGCCATAGTTATATATATTACTGGGTTTAGTTGAAACAATCCAGTCTAGAGGTAAGCTTGTTATATCTTGTTGGTGCATTGATGAACTGAGAGAAACCATACAGGTTAATACTGGTAGTGGGGGTACCAGATACAGTTTGGGTCCAGCTATGTTAGAGTCCCCAAGGATGATGGTTTCTTAGGGTATGTTGGTGGGTGCCCAGTATAGCGTGTCCTTTGCTGTCCTGATGCTATTGCCAGGGAGAATATATAAGGCTATGATACACATTGTCTTATAAGAGTTTACCTTGAGTAAGGCAATAAGAATATCTATATTATTGAATGAGGGATGCTTTCTGTGATAAAGGGATGTGTTCAGGTGTTTTGGGCTTCTAATAGCTACCACACCTGCTTTTCTGGCTCTACTGTCTGCTAAAAGTATACTATATCCGGGATGGAGGATCGCAAAGTCTCTGTAATGACGTATGAAAGCATGCAGTTCAGTTACTTTGTTACAAAAGCTTCGAAGGTTAATTTTTATAAATGTTAGACTTGTTTTACCTGAGTTGCAGGAGTGAGGTGTTACATTATTAATGGCTGTGTGGCCCATTATGGGAGAGGCTCTTGTGGCTGGTGCTGGATTGAGGTGAATGTCACCACATAGTTGAAAACTGTGCAGGGATATCTGGTTTTAAATGTGTTCTTTGTGACTAGTTTGTGGTGTTGGTTCCTTACTTTTATATACATTTGTTTGAAAAGATGGATATAGGTAGTAAAGGATGTGGGCTATATGGAATGAAATATAGAAGTAATTGCCATTGAGAGCAATGGACTGAGCACTGAGCATAAGACTGGTGTTGAGAGGTATATGATAGCTGGTTATGAGTGCTAGAAACAGGAGGGAACTGAATTGTAATACATTGAATAGTATGCTAATTAGTATGTCAGTGTTCATTAGTGAAAATGTAAACAGGATACTGATAGAAGGCTAGATAAAGTTTGAATAGTTGTGGCTTGGGTGAAACTGGAGGGGTTGTCAAGTTACAATGTAGAAGGAATCCAGGTAAAAGGAAGAAGAAATGTAGGAAGTGGTTAGTGGGTGTGCGAAGGAGGTTCAAAAATATAGCTTGTAAACTATTTTGTGATTTGTGGTAATGTGGTGTATGGAGATTAGCTTAGGATAAGTGTAGATGATGTGAGGGTGGGTGGGAATTGGTGGTTAGGGTAGGTGAGCAGAGTACAGAGAGATTGAACGGACCAACTCAACCAATCAGGTACTTCAATGCAATGCAGTTGGTTTTCCACCAAAAACAATCAATGAGGTAGAATGTTTATGGATACAAAGACAAGTGCTTTGAATTCTACTTGAGGTGAGTCACAGCATTTAATTTTATTGTTATAAGCTTTAATTGTTTTCTCCAGGAAAATTTTGTGCTGCTAAAATAAAATATGCCAAAGTGTTAATTTTGCTTCACCTTAAGCAGTGTAAGGCCTGTGGGTGGGTGTGGTCGAGCCCTTCCAGCAGATTCAACACTACAGTACAGAATACACTGATGCACACGTGAGGGAAAATAAGATATATCAGCAGTTTAACTTGATTCTTAGAAACTGCCTTACACTGGTTTTAACTGAAGGCCTTTATCCTTTTATATTTCTACAGCTGGAGTGAAACTGAGCTCTAGAAGTTCCCTTGGTAGTGAGATTGTCAACTTTTGTAGCAGGAATTGCTAGACATAATATGTGCTCATTGCACAGGGAGTGAAAGAAAGAAAGAGAGAGACAGATTTAAATAATTAGGATTGTTTGGTTGTTGAACTGGGTAGATAAAGTACTATTTATCTATGTTCGGCTGCATTAAGGCATATATATATATATATATATATATATATATATATATATATATATATATATGCTGGCAAAAAGTTCAAATCATCCAATGGAATTACATCTCATGAATATGTAACATAAATGTATGGTGTAAAATAATGACTGACTCCATAATTAAAACATTTTCCTACTATCATGAATCATGGGGAAAAGAAATTATGAGTAAAACTCATAGCACTTGTGATTCTTTTGGAGTGGTATATATTGCTATATGTGGGATTTGCTCTAGTTTTTATGTAGGTAAGACAGAGAGGAAAATTAGAAGAAGAATATATGAACACATTAACGATATAAAAAACAAAAAAGCCACCAACGCATTATATAAACATACCATTACTTGTCCCTTAGCTAAATACATGTTTTTTAATTATAGAAGAAGTTCAGAAAGATGAGAGGGGTGTATTATGGGAAACCAAGACTGAATATCGGGAACTATATTGGCAAATTATTTTGGAAGCCAATAAGTTCCCAGGTTTAAATGACAATGTTTCCCTTGCACCCGTCTTAAAGATGAGGGCTGCCAGACTATAATTAGTTATAATTAAATTTTATTGATGTTTATTCCATAATTTTACCTCAACCTTTTTAACTGTTGTTGAGACACATTTTTAGTGAGATTTTTATATTTTATATTTTTTTACATGTATATGTATATTTATATTATTTATTACAGATGTACATATTAGAAGCATTTATATTTATGATATTTATGATATTTATTGTTCATTGCAGGTTTTGGGGAGATTTATATATATATATATATATATATATATATATATATCTATTTATTTATTTACAGAATTTCATTGACTCTCATCTATTTATTTACATTTATTAAATCTATTATATTTATTTACGTATTCACATCTTACACACATATATATATATACTTTATATAGATTTGTTTACTGTGTGCATCTTCATGCCATTTTGCACTTTGGCCACTTGATGGGAGTGTTGTGGAAAGGTTGGAACTTTGGTGCCACAGCTGTTTGAGAGCTTACTTCCTTCTGAGTTTTAACACACAGGTTATGCATATTTACAACAGTTTATATATGTGATTATCAGCTATACATTTTCCTGTAGGTTTAGGTTATGAGTTTTCTATTAGAAATTCAAGGTTGATTCATGATAGTAGGAAAATGTTTTAATTATGGAGTCAGTCATTATTTTACACCATACATTTATGTTACACATTCATGAGATGTAATTCCATTGGATGATTTGAACTTTTTGCCAGTATATATATATATATATATATATATATATATATATATATATATGTTTCTAACTTGTTTCCTGTTGTCTGATGAAGTCTGCTGTATAGACGAAAAATGCAGTGTTTCGTCAAGCGTTTTACGTTGTGTTTTTGTTTCAATAAACCTTTGGTTTTATCCTAGAGCTGTCCGGTGCTTGGTTTCTCCTCTAAACAGTGCTTATCATTTAGTTATTTTTTTTGGGTTTGCACTGTTCTTCTACTTTTTGTGTTTACCGGCTGCATTAAGGAATATATGGCCAGTGTAAGTAATGCACTATTTTTCACAGTTACATATTTGGGCTTTATAGCCTTTAAACTAGACAATAAGTCAGCTAACAGGAAATATGTCTTGGTATACAGCTTTGGGATCATTAAAATGGAAGCTACCAGAGTTTAGAAGAACAGATGGAAAATACAACAGCTAACATGAGATATCTGTTGGCATGCAAGTTTGGGATTACTGAGATGGAGATTTCCATATTTTAGAAGGACAGGTAGAACACCTATCTCAGTTAGTTCCTGCTCTCTGCTCCACAACAAACCATCGTTAAATGTAACATTTAACCACTTTATAATAAGCAGCTTGAATTTTTAACAGCTATGAAAACACTGGGTAGTTACACAACTCTTTTCATAAACAATACTGGATCTGATTATTAACAATTGACTAGACTAGCCAGTAACTGTGCTGTTCAGAAAACATACAATCAGGTACTACAACTGAACCCTCCAGCAGAAACCAGTTAAAAAATGGTAATATATATGCTACAGATTAACAAAAGAAAAAAAACAAAACACTTCACCAGATATAGATAAAAAATGACCACCAGTGGAAGCAATAAATCCAAACACAGGACCGTAACTGAGTAATAGTTAAGCGCTTTCACTCACTTTAATCAACATGAGCTTCTTCAGAACAGTTTTCCAGTTCAAAATGCATTTATAAACTGTTGTCAGTTATATCACATGACATTCTTAAAGAAATCTAACCACTTATAAAAATAAAAAATGAATAAAATAACCAATTTAAATACAATACTCTAATATGATGTATTGTAATACATACAATATTGAGTAATGACTAAGACACTTAGAATCTGTACACTAAAATAAAAGGTAATTCACATAATGAACTACCTATTTCTAGGCATTGTTAAAAAACATTTAATGTTAATAGTGCCATTGAGACCTGGAGTTTCATCAGCAACCAAAACTATTTGCCACAAACTTTCTTTACATTCTAAGAAAGTCCTATAATCACCTGTAAACGGATCAGAATTAACCCTTTCTAATACAATGAAAGAACATTTTTTGAAGAGTAAACATTCTGTTGCATGCACTGCCAAAGCATTAGTTCTATCCTTTTTTCTAATGGCTAAAACATGCTCATATATTCTTTTATGTAAAGCTCTAATAGTTTTTCCAACATAAAATTTGTCGCATGTATCACAGGTAGCACAGTATACAACATTGGTAGTGTTACAGGTGTAATAATCCTTAGCCCAGAACCTTCTCCCTATGTGTTTGAATTCTATGCGGGACACATTACTCATAAATCTGCATTATTTACATTTTCCACAGGAAAAACTGCCAGCAAGCCTAGATGTAGAATTCACAGCTGTCATCTTATTATTTTCTAAAATGTGCTTAATGCTGGTAGTCTTCCTGTAAGAAAAATGTGGTCTTACACCCAAAATGTTGGTGAGTTCAGTGTTTCCCATAATAACCTTCCAATGATCCAGTAAAATTCTCTTGATGTAAACCATCTCATTACATATTGGTATGGGAAAAGCTAAAGAAAAAACAAAAGGGTCTTTACACTGAACACTTGGGGACACTTCCCTAAGGGCATCCCTAATACTCAAAATGGGACAAGCAGAAGTGTTTCTAAGTGCTAATACTTCCTGAATGATCTTCTTAAGCCAAACTAAATCATAGCCTCTCTTTAAAAACAATTGTGTCAATTTGTCTACCTCATGTAGAAAAACAGAATGTTCAGTTGTCAACCTACTAAGGCATATGAATTGATCTTTTACCACTCTACCCTTCATATGGACAGGATGTAAGCTTTCCTTGTGTAGATACTGGTTAACATAGGTGACCTTCCTAAATATTTGACTCTTGAAATTCATTGACACAGTTTCAAAAGTCAAATTAAGACCCAAAAAATCTAAAGACACACCAAAACCTCCAACTGTGAATTTAAGAAAGGTGGTACTACAATTCAGATGCTCCACAAAGGATAGAAAGCTACTGTAATCGCCCTTCCAGAGAAAAATCAAGTCATCTATGTAACGCCTATAGAACAAAATATTGTCTAAAAAAGGCAAAACATAGAGAAATCTTAACTCCCAGTGGGCCATGACAATGTTAGCAAAAGATGGAGCTACTCTGGACCCCATGGCAACACCTGATATCTGCTGAAAGAAACTACTACCAAATTTGAAAAAATTATTGGTGAGAACCAACTCCATAAGGGTACAAACAGTGTTAACTGTAGTGTTCCCAAGAGATGTATATTGTGTCAAATATTCTCTCAGGTATTCTAAACCTGCCTCCTGGTTTATACTTGTGTATAGAGAAGTGACATCTAAACTGGCAAAGAAAAAAGCTTCAGACCCCTTAAGTTCACTTAATAATTCTAATAAATGCCAAGAATCACGCAGCTAAAACTTTGATTTCTGAACCACTGGATTAAGTATGTTATCTTGCCAGATGGAAATAGGCTCAGTTTTTGAATGAGCTGCTGACACTATAGGTCTAAAATGAGGGCTAACACAGTCCTTATGTACCTTGGGAATACTGAACAAAACTGCCATTTTAGGGTATTCAACCTGTAAGAACATGTAAGTGTCAAAATCTATGCTAAATCTCACAAAATAAATCAAATAGCATCGTATGTAACCTTTGAAAACAGTTAAGAATAAATTCACTAGTAACGTCTTTGTAACATTTGTCATCATGAAGTAAGGTTAACATAGCTAATTCATATTCTGTGGTCTTCATGATAACTAATGAGCCCCCTTGTCAGCTTTCATAACTCTAACTTCTTTGTTCTTACTTAAATCAAACAGGGCCTTTCTTTCTCCTTCTGGCAAATTAGAACCATAAGGTCCTACACTCAAAGTTCTAAAATAGAAGTTATGTTCTTACCATAACGTTCCATGTTAGTTGTCTTCTTCTCGCCTTCTTTCTTGCTGGATGGGTTCGGAGCTGACCTCGGCTTCGACTCGGCCACTCTAAAAGCTCGAGAGTTGGGTCCACCGGCTCGAGGCTCCCCTTATATCCCACAATGCTAGGCGTGAATTACCTCAGATCTCGTTTGTGAGCTAGGCCCAGCTAATAATACAACCAGAAAAACTGGAAAAAGAGAGTCCACCTCTATAAACAAAGGGGAAGAGGAAAGGTGACCTAAAGTCTGATCCAGGAAAATATGCACAGCAGAGCATATACCTATAGCAAAGAGGTGGTAGAAAGAGAGGTCACAATCAAACTCCTCTAGGTCTGTCCAGGCCAGGGGGGAAGGAGGGTGGGACGCAAGAAAGAAGGCGAGAAGAAGACAACTAATATGGAACGTTATGGTAAGAACATAACTTCTATATGTTAAGTTGTCTATCTCGCCTTCATTCTTGCTGGATGGGACCGCGTCCCTAGCACCTTGTCCCGGGTGGCCTAACGGAACAGACTCTTGAGAACAGTGGTACCATAGTTAGCTCTATGCCTAGAAGCTAAATCCACCTTATAATGTGAAATGAAAGTGTGAGGAGTAGCCCAAGTAGCCGCTGCACAAATGGTGTCAATAGGCAGTCTGTCTTGGAAGGCTATAGAAGTAGCCAAAGCTCTGGTGGAATGGGCCTTAGGTTTGTTAGGCAGCTTTTGGTGTCTAATTTCATAAACAATGGAAATCAGAGATGTTAGCCATCTAGATAGTGATACCTTGGAAACAGAAAGTCCCTTTCTGCCTTCTGCATAAGAAACAAACAGCTGGTCAGATTTTCTGAATTGTTTGGTCCTATCCAAATAGTACCTTAACTGACGATGAACATCTAGCCAATGCAATTTTTGTTCAGACCTATTAGAATATTCTGGAAAAACACAGGGAGGTCAATGCTTTGATTTAGGTTAGACGCAGAGGCTACTTTAGGTAAAAAGGACGGGTTGGTTCGTAAGGATACCCTGTCTTTATGGAACAACAGATAAGGAGGTCGACAGCTGAGTGCATGAAGTTCTGAAACTCTTCTAGCTGAAGTAATAGCTACCAGAAAGAGAGTCTTCCATGATAGCAATTTTAATGAACAGGAAGCTGCAGGTTCGAAAGGGGGGAGAATCAAAGAACTGAGAACTAAATTAAGGTCCCAAGGAGGAGGAGGATTTCTTATAGGAGGTCTGAGTAGAAAAACTCCCTTCAAAAGGCTTTGCAAAGCTTGTGGGACATGATGGCAGACTCTGAAATGCCCACATGAAAGTTAGATATAGCTGCCAATTGAACTTTGAGAGTAGAAGGAGATGAACCTGCATGAAAGAGTTCAGCTAGAAAATCAAGAACCATATGGATGGGAGCAGTGAAAGGATCTAAGTCCCTTCCTTGAGCCCAATAGGCAAAAGCGTTTCCACTTACTAAGATAAATTTTTCGAGTGGAAGATTTATGTGAAGCTATTAAAATATCTCGAACAGTGTGAGATATTTGAGGAAGCCTGGCTAGGGTAGGAACTGGAGGAACCAAGCAGTGAGGTTCAGAGAAGGGAGGGAGCGATGTAACTGACCCGACTGATGGATCAAAAGATCTGGAACTAGGTCCAGATGCCAAGGTTGCTCCAACAGAAACTGATGTAGAAAGGGGAACCAAACTTGTCGAGGCCAATAAGGAGCAATGAGGATCAATGAGGCCTTCTGAGCGATAGCTTTCTGTATCACTTGTGAGATTAGTGGGAAGGGAGGAAATGCATACAGAAGTCCCCGGGGCCAAACTTGGACTAGAGCGTCTCTGCTGGGCTGGCCTGGCAACGGAAATAGGGTGAAATAATCTCTGCACTTGCTGTTTTGGGGAGTAGCAAAAAGGTCGCAGCAAGGCTGACTCCACTTGAGAAAAATTTTTCTCGCAATAGAATCTTTCAGAGACCACTCGTGAGGCATGAGGATAGCTCTGCTCAACTTGTCCATGATTTGATTGGACTTCCCGGGGATGTGCGTTGCTATCAGAAAACGCTGAGAAGAAATCGCCCATTGCCACAGTCTGAGTGCTTCTCGACATAGGGGATAGGACCTGGTTCCGCCTTGTTTGTTGATATACCACACTACAGACATATTGTCCGTCTGGATTGCTATCGTTCCCAAGGGAAGAGAGTCTTGAAGGGCTTGCAACGCTAAAAGCACTGCTCTCATCTCTAGAACATTTATATGCAAGTGGCATTCGTCTGGTCGCCATATGCCCTGGACAGTTCTGCCCTGATAATGACCCCCCCACCCGATCAGGGAGGCGTCTGTTGTCAGAGTAGTAACCGGAGGGGAAGGAACAAAGGGTCTTCCCAAGAAGAGCTGAGGGGAAGACATCCACCACAGAAGATGATTCTTGCATGTTTGCGTAATCATAATGGTGTGGGACATCGGAAGTTCCTGGTATGACCATTGTGTGAAGAGCATCCATTGAAGGATTCTCATGTGGAATCTGGCTAATGGAAGCAGAGGTATGGCAGCCGCCATAATCCCCAATACTTTCAGAACTAACCTGGCTTTGACTCTGTTGCTGCTGAAGAGAAGCGAGACCAGTTTGCGTATGTCTGTTATTCTCTGATCTGTTAGTCTCAGACATGTTGACTGTGTCTAGATTTGCCTATGAAGGTAATAGCGACAAGGCGACAAAACAGACTTTTCGCAATTTATTGAGATGCCTAACTTTTGACAAATGCGAAAGGTGTAGTCTCTGGCCATTAGAAGAAGATGCTTGGTGGGAGCTGTGAGGAGCCAGTCGTCCAAATATGGAAACACCTGGAATCCTTGACGTCTCAGGTGAGAAGCTACCACTGCCATGCATTTGGTAAACACCCGGGGGGCAGTGGTGAGTCCAAAGGGCAAGGCTCTGAATTGAAAATGACTGGTTCCCAGCCTGAAGCGGAGGAATCTTCTGGAGCGTCTGTTCATTTTTATATGATAGTATGCGTCCTGAAGATCTATAGAGCACATCCAGTTTTCCTTTCCCAATAGGGGAAGGATGGACTGTAGCGTGACCATCCGAAATCTTGTTTTCTTGACAGACTTGTTCAAGATACTGAGATCCAAAATTGGTCTCCAGTCCCCTGTTTTCTTTGGAACTAAAAAGAACCACCTCAAGACTGGTGGCAACGCACGATGCATCGGAGACCATCCAGGTGCAATTAACCATAGGCAAGACTGCTCTGCAAATTGTAGCATGTTACAGGCCACCCTCACAAACTCAGGAACCTCACATGGCCTTCCTGAAAACACTAGAGGGGATAAATGTATCACCAAACACCATCATACTAGGTGACTTCAATTACCCTAATATAGACTGGGAACACTACTCAAGCCCAAACACCCTAGCCCAAAAGTTCCTGGAATTCATAAACTCAAATGCCATGGAACAACTAGTCACCATCCCCACAAGAGGAGAAAACATACTTGATCTCATCATCACGAACATGGGAGCACAATGTTCAACACCAGAAGTATACCCCTCACTGGTGAGATCAGATCACAAACTAATCTCGCTGGAGGTCCTCATCCCACCCCCACCTGAAATAAAAAAGACCACAGTAAAGAACTTCTCGAAAGCCGACTTCACACTTTTAAAGATTAGTGTGGTCTCCTTTAAGGCCCCCGAGCCGACGGAAAACAGTACTCAAGCCGCTGAATCACTTACAAATGCCTTCTACCAGCACCTGCAGGACTGCATGGATAAGGCAATCCCAAGCAAAACAAAGACTCTTTGTACCAAAGGCAAGTGTCCACTCTGGTGGACCCCAGCCATAAACAAACTCTACAACAAAAGGAGGAAGCTACTACAAGATAGAGCAAAATCCTTAAAAGGTAAGACACCCTTGATCACTATAAGTAAAAAACTAAGAGCTCTCATAAAATCATCCAAAGCAAATTTTGAGAGAAAAATAGCTAAAGACTCAAAAGACAATCATAAGGCCTTCTTTAGCTATGTTAGAAACCTGGGAGGAAACTCCCAGATATGCTCAGAACTAGTTCAAAATGATGTGAAGATTACTGATCCTACAGACATTGCCAACATACTGGCTGACAGGTTCAGTGCAAACTTCTCCCCCCCAAAAGGAGAGATATCTATACCAAGAGATTGCAGCCCCCCAAACATCTCCAACGCCCAAGTGAGAACTGCTCTCTCCAAAGCAAAAAAACACAGCATCCATGGGACCTGATGGTGTCCCCGGCTGTGTGCTCCACGAACTCAACGAGGAATTAAACCCACAGCTAGGACAGCTGTTTAATCATAGTCTTACCTCTGGATACGTGCCCAGGGAGTGGCGCACTGCAACTGTGGTCCCACTTCACAAAGGCGGTGCCTCCACCGACCCTGGAAATTACCGGCCCATTAGCTTGACAAGCCTTATCTGCAAAGCCATGGAGAGGATCATAATGGACCTCATAAATAAAGACATAGGGAATTTGCAGACTTTGGATCCATCCCAGTTTGGCTTTGTCAAAGGCAGATCATGCCTTCTAAACTTGGTTGACTTTTTCGAAACAGTCACCAAAGCCATTGATGAGGGAAAGGCAGTCGATACAGCCTACCTCGATCTGGCGAAGGCCTTTGATACAATACCCCACTCGGGTATCATTGAAAAACTCATCAGCTTAAATGTTAACCCATACATCACAAGATGGGTTGCAAACTGGCTGAGTGACAGAACCCACAGGGTCAGAGTTGCTGGCGCCATGTCAGACTCAAAGCCTGTCACAAGTGGTGTACCACAGGGCTCAGTCCTGGGCCCACTCTTGTTTGGCATCTACTTTTCCAGTACAAGCAAACACAGGAGGGTTATGGCTGACAAAGTTTGCAGATGACTGCAAACTGGGCCATAGTAGAAAACACATCTGACACAGATATCCTTCAGAAGGGTCTCACAGAAACGGATAACTGGTGCCAGAGCCATGGCCTAAAGTTAAATGCCAAAAATGCATAGTCATACCCTTCGGGAAAAACAAGGTTACCCCTAGCTACCAGATAGGTGGCAATCCACTGAGTACAGAAGAAGTTATCAGGGACCTGGGGACCCAGGTTGATAGTAGTCTGTCATTCGACACCCATGTAGCTAAAGTAGTTAGGAAGACCTTCTACATTGCCCACCTTATCATGAAGGGATTCTCATCTAGATCAAGGGAGGTCATAGTCTCCCTATACTCATCACTCATCAGACCAATGATTGAGTACAATGCCCCATTCGAATGTATCTGACCCGACACTTGCAGCAGCTGGAGAGGCCACAAAAGTTCCTCACCAAAAGGATAAAGGGTCTCAAACATCTGTCCTATGCTGCCCGACTGAAAGAACTCCAGCTCTATTCAGTCGCACCGCTTGCTCAGAGGTGACCTTTGCCTAACATACAAGGCCATGTCAAACCCAGATTTGATGAATATGCTTCACCTCAAAAATCTAGATCCGTCAGAGCCACAAGGGCGGAGACTTAAACCTCGACACGGCTATTAATAGGACGTGCTGGAGGGATAGATTCATCACCCAAAGACTCCCTATGCTGTGGAATAAAATCCCGGTATATGTGAGGCAGAGCACCTCGCTGGCCTTGTTCAAGAGAAATCTTGACCAATGGATGGGAGATCGCAGATATACCCCAGGGATTACCTCAGTGTCACTGCTCAACAGAGGCACAGCAAAATAATGGGTATAGTTCCCCATACTAAAGGGGTGGCGTAAGCCACAAAACTATGGGCTAGGC
Source organism: Protopterus annectens (assembly GCF_019279795.1). Classification (NCBI taxonomy): domain Eukaryota; kingdom Metazoa; phylum Chordata; order Ceratodontiformes; family Protopteridae; genus Protopterus; species Protopterus annectens. The sequence goes on along the minus strand of NC_056733.1, from coordinate 1,209,174,851 downwards.
TTGTAAATGCCCTCGGGCATATAGCCTAGTATGAACCTATGAACCTATGAACCTATGAGTAGATTCCGGATCCTTGCTGGTCTGCTGGAACTGGCTGAATTGCTCTTTTTGCAAGCAGCTTTGAAATTTCCAAAGCTGCAAGATCCCTTTGAGCGGGTGGAACATCTGGAAGGGATTTCTTTGATTGGTTTGGAATGCGAACGAAGGGAATGGAATAGCCTTCGGAAATGATGGACTGTACCCATTTGTCTTGATTTAGGGATAGCCAGGCTTCTGGGTGCAGTGACAATCTTCCCCCGACTGCCTCCGAAGGTGGACAGTCGGGCAACACCTCAGGGATGCTGAAAAGGCTTATCGGAAAAGGTTTCTCGATTGCCCTGGTTCTGCAGACCCCCTCTGCCTCTGGGGCGACGTCTACCATTATTGTTCCCTCCTCTGCCTCTGGAGGGGAACCGACTCTGTGCGTCAGGCAAATTCCCTTGAGATTGTTTGCGTAACCACATTTTTCCACTTTTCTGGCCTTTGGGGTAAGGTCTAGAAGGAGTAGAAAAACGGACTCCGATGGCAGACAGAGTTTTGCCATCCGTCTCACACCTAGTAAAGGTTTCTTTCACTTGAGGACCAAAGAGAGATGATCCATCAAACGGGGAATTAGTGAAAAACGTTTTAAAGGGGTCCGCAAAATTGCATAGTCGCATCCAGGCATGCCGGCGTAAGGCGACACCTGTCCCTGTGGCTCTACTCGCTCCATCAGCCGCATATGAAAGGAGGCGCATGGAGGAGTTAGCTATAGAATTCAGGGTAGTCAGCTGGGCGTTCATCTTGTCCTGAAAACCTGCAGCTGTAGGATCCTTCAACATCTCACTCGCTTCCTTGATCAAGTCTCTCTGGAGACGAGTGAAATGGCATAGGTAGTCCAGCGAACGCATAGCAAAGGTCGCTGATGAAAACATCCGCTTCCCGTACCTGTCCATAGACCTAGATTCCTTGTTAGGGGGATGGACAGGCACTGAAGGATCCGCTAGTTCCTTCTTGGTGGCAGCAGCTACCACCATAGCATCCACAGTAACTCCTTTGGTCAGAAATTGTTTATCAGTTGGTGCTGTTATAAACTTTGAAGGTCTCCTGGGGGTAGGGTCCACTGAGTCAGGTGCCGTCCAGGCTTTCTTTGCTACCACCTGCATGAGGGGGTCAAAGGGGGGGGACACCCAGGAGGTGGAAGGGCGAGCCAAACGCCTCAAGATACACAGATTCATCCTCCGAAGGGTTAAGGGCTGGCCAATTTCCCTCTGCTTGAGGATCTCTAGAATGTCTGCAAAGGAGACATCTTCAGAAGGGGAACGGGGAACCCTCGGAATCCTCTAAATCTGTGTCAGAGGTGACAGACTCAGGTGAGTCTATGTGTTTCCTCTTACACTTTCTCTTCCTAGGGGCTCCCCTGCCAAATCAGGAGAGGCCTCGAAGAGGATGAAATCCCACAGGGGATTCTTGAAGAGTTGGCTCTCTGCGGTCAAGGATGAGGGAGAGAGTAGACATAACCTGAGGCACCGAAGAGGGAGGGGCGGTCGGAGCCGACTGTGGAGTTGAACCAGGTTCCAACACACTCCGCATGACCTCGAACGCACCCCTGTCAGGCAGAGCCAGAGGTCCCCGCTCCGAGAAGCTGAGAACCTCCCTCGGCACTGACAGAGATGGCTCCGAGGCCGATGTCGGAGCCGAACTCACCAGCGCCGAAGCACCGAGAGGGAGAGCGGGGTCGGACAAGGGTCCGATGCCACTCACCCCCTCGGAGCCGACGAGGGAAGTCCAGCACCGAGATTCTTCAAAGGAAGAAATTGGAGCCGACGACGGAACCGAAGACAAATGTATCGGCTCTGACGCTACCACAGTCTCGGTTCCGAGATGCCCCGGCTCCGAGCTCAAAGGAGTCAGAGGAGGAATATTTAGAAGGATAGGTTGAAGCATCGACTGATGAGTCGGGCTCTGAAGCATTTGGGCCAGTGCCTCGGACTTTAGAAGTCGACTCACTACCCTCTGAAGGTCATGATCCGAAAGCCTCGATGACCTAGAGGAGTGAGACCTATGGCTCCATTCAGACAGCAAGGGAGACGCTGGAGCCGAATGAACGGAGCCAAGGGATGGTGACCTAGACCTCTTTCTAGATGTCGGCTCCGATGGTCTGATCGGAGCCGACCCAGGAATTTCCAATACCTCGGCTCCAGCCGGAGCCGAGGGAACCACAGAAGCTGTAGTCAAAGACTCATCGGCTCCAGCTGGAGCCAATGTAGCAGTAGGTTTCTAAGCCTTAGGCCTCGACTCAGAAGCTGGAGTCGAGGTCTTAGAAGCCTTGGAAGGTTTTCCCGAGGTAGCAGTTAGGGAACCTTCAGGCTTAAGCAAACCCCTTAGAATGAGTTTGTTTTTTCTTTCCTGCAGGACTCTAGGGCTGAAGCCATGGAATACAGCACAAGAGTCCTGCAGGTGTAAAGGTCCCAGGCAGTACACACAAGAAGTGTGACCGTCTGTCAGAGACATTTTCTGACAGAACGAGTCACACTTCTTGAAGCCTGAGACCTTTGAATCCTTGGACATTTTCAAGGAACCGAAAGTGTAACCACCACACAAAAACACACACACACCGATTACACTATCAGAAATAAGTTTAAACTAAATTAAAACTAATGAATTTAGTTAGCTTATATATACAATATAAATCCCTACAAAAAACACATACACACCACTATTAGGGATGGAAGGGCCCGAAGGCCTAAGGAAAGAACTTATCAGTTCTTGTGGGAAAGGGGCTGGATAAGGGTAGAAAGGATAAAAATCCACTACACTAAGGGTAAAAAAAAAAAAAGAAATAACTAAGCTAAAAGGGGTTTAAACAGTTATTAAACTGATCTAATAAAACTGACCTGAAGCCGGTAGAAAAACAACACCTCGATCGCTGTAGCGGCAAACGAGATCTGAGGTAATTCACGCCTAGCATTGTGGGATATAAGGGGAGCCTCGAGCCGGTGGAACCAACTCTCGAGCTTTTAGAGTGGCCGAGTCGGCTCCGAACCCATCCAGCAAGAATGAAGGCGAGATAGACAACTTAACATCTGTCTTTCACAAACAGTGCCAAAGACTTGAATGGTAGAATTTAAAGCAGGATTATAAGTGCTATTTTTCTTGCAAACTGTCACTTCACTCCTGACTTCAGGAAGATTATCAAAAATAAATTTCAGATTTAATTTCCTTAAATATAACCTGAAGTCAACCATCAATCTAGGGATATTCACAGTATTCGAAGGTATAAAAGAAAAACCACGTTTTAACACAGAAACAGTATCTCAGTTAAATTCATCAACAGTAAGATTAAAAATTTCAATGTCAAAAGTCAGTTCTTCTTCTGACCTTTCCCCTTTCCCTTGTTCTTGTTCTCCGCCTGTTGTTACCATTTTGGAGTCTTTTTGTTGCCCGTGGAGTCCACCAAAAAAGGACCAGTATCACTGGCACCACCTAAGCTGTTATTTGCATTTTGGCTAGTTTGACCATTACCATTGACATTGTCAATGGCACCAGAGCCACCAGAAATATCAGGCCCCACAGGTAGATTGTTATCATTGTTGGAATTGTTATTTACAGTCCCTCTATTTACTGCAGAAAAGAACTGTTTCCTACCACGGCTCAAATTATTAGAGTTAAGTGGATATGCTGAGCCGTTTGAGTAGGAATGTAAATCTGCTGACAGTTTACCTCACTTCCTGATTATAACAGAAGCCTTGTGCTGGTCAACTTTAGCAGTTTATACCACAATACAAATTATTAAAAGAAGGAAAGCTTGGTGACATTTTGATGTCTTTGTCTAAAGTCTCTAAATCAGTTCTCATAGAGACAATGTCATTTTTGTACTGCACCACCAGAGCTTTCATGAGCGAAACACCTGTAATGTTGAATAATTCAACTAATTCTTTATACAGGGGATCGCCATAGTTGACACAGTTAGGGAATCTAAAGACCCTTAAACCTCGTGGTACACAATAACGTTTAATGTTCTCTTCAAAGTATAAGATTTCTAGCTGCAAAGACGCTATTTTAATAGCTAATCTCTCTAATTTAAAAATATTGTCCTTGCATGTCTCAAAATCTCGGACATTGTTTTCGGCTGTAGTATCACTTACTTGTGTTGAACCGACACTGTTCTTGACAGAAGAAAAAGGATTCAAGTCTGTGTAAAATAAGTTGCTGACAAAATCTTCACTGTTTAAATTCAAAACAGCCGAGGAAACTCCATTGCCTCTAGTACCAGAAAACGACAATATTCCTCTGTTCTGAGCATGCACATCAGAGCAAGGACCACCCTCTCCTCATACTTCAACTCTTTCACTACCATGATTAAAATTACCATGGTGATTAGAAAGGCCCGATAGCCTCGAGAAACCTTCATGGATAGCACCTGTGATGATAGTAGTAAGCTGGTCTGAAACTCCACCCAAATCTCCTGGGGTGAAGTGTATAGTCAAATTAACGTTGCTATCCTGTGTTGAATCACCTCCAAGCATGATGCCACTCACAAAAACACCAAGACAAAATAAGAATAAAACAGACTCAAAACCAGATATAAAATGAACATCAGTGGAAGCAATAAATCCAAACAAAGGACCATAACTGAGTAATAGTTAAGCGCTTTCATTCACTTTAATCAACATGAGCTTCTTCAGAACAAACAGTTTTCCAGTTCCAAATGCATTTATAAACTGTTGTCAATTAAATCACATGACATTGTTAAAGAAATCTAACCACTTATAAAAATAAAAAATGAATAAAATAACCAATTTAAACATAATACTCTAATATGATGTATTGTAATACATACACTATTGAGTAATGAATAAGACACTTATAATCTGTACACTAAAATAATAGGTAATTCACATAATGAACTATCTATTTCTAGGCATTGTTAAAAAACATTTAATGTTAATAGTGCCATTAAGGCCTGGAGTTTCATCAGCAACCAAAACTATTTGCCACAAACTTTCTTTACATTCTAAGAAAGTCCTATAATCACCTGTAAACGGATCAGAATTAACCCTTTCTAATACAAAGAAAGAAAATTTTTTGAAGAGTAAACATTCTGTTGCATGCACTGCCAAAGCATTAGTTCTATCCTTTTTTCTAATGGCTAAAACATGCTCATATATTCTTTTATGTAAAGCTCTAATAGTTTTTCCAACATAAAATTTGTCGCATGTATCACAGGTAGCACAGTATAGAACATTGGTAGTGTTACAGGTGTAATAATCCTAAGCCCAGAACCTTCTCCCTATGTGTTTGAATTCTATGCGGGACACATTACTCATAAATCTGCATTGTTTACATTTTCCACAGGAAAAACTGCCAGCAAGCCTAGATGTAGAATTCACAGCTGTCATCTTATTATTTTCTAAAATGTGCTTAATGCTGGTAGTCTTCCTGTAAGAAAAATGTGGTCTTACACCCAAAATGTTGGTGAGTTCAGTGTTTCCCATAATAATCCCAGTAAAATTCTCTTGATGTAAACCATCTCATTACATATTGGTATGGGAAAAGCTAAAGAAAAACCAAAAGGGTCTTTACACTGAACACTTGGGGACACTTCCCTAAGGGCATCCCTAATACTCAAAATGGGACAAGCAGAAGTGTTTCTAAGTGCTAATACTTCCTGAATGATCTTCTTAAGCCAAACTAAATCGTAGCCTCTCTTTAAAAAGAATTGTGTCAATTTGTCTACCTCATGTAGAAAAACAGAATGTTCAGTTGTCAACCTACTAAGGCATATGAATTGACCTTTTACCACTCTACCCTTCATATGGACAGGATGTAAGCTTTCCTTGTGTAGATACTGGTTAACAAAGGTGGCCTTCCTAAATATTTGACTCTTGAAATTACAATACATCATACTAGAGTATTGTATTTGAATTAGTTATTTTATTCATTTTTAATTTTTATAAGTGGTTAGATTTCTTTAAGAATGTCATGTGATATAATTGACAACAGTTTATAAATGCATTTTGAACTGGAAAAATGATTGTTCTGAAGAAGCTCGTGTTGATTAAAGTGAGTGAAAGCGCTTAACTATTACTCAGTTACGGTCCTGTGTTTGGATTTATTGCTTCCACTGGTGTTCATTTTTTATCTGGTTTTGAGTTCGTTTTATTCTTACTTCACCAGATATATATGCTACAGATTAACAGCAGAAAAAAACAAAACACTTCACCAGATGGCAACATAGTAGAAACTTGCTTGCTGTAGCTGTACAGTTCATAAAGCAAAAAGTCAGTTGCTATGACTGAACCCAATAGCAACATCCAACAGAAACTTAATACATTTACTAGACATTAGCACAAGAAGGACAACACTTAGCCCCGATTTTAACATAGTATAGAAGCTTATTTAAAATTGGTTCTAGTACAAGGTTGAACTAGAATAAAAATAATAGGCAGGTTATGTTAAGAAATTCAGAAAAAAATGCAATGTACCTTACTGTAGAGTGAAGTAGCTGCAGGGAATTGATTTCACTTAGGTCATGAGTAGAAGAGTGCTTTTAAATTTGGAGTTACAAAGGCTACAGTAGCTGGAGAACAACAGAGATAAGTGGAAGGCCAATCAGCTGCTTCAGCGGAATGCAATTATCCCCCCAGATGTTTTTTCCACCAAAAACAGTCAACAAGGTAGAATGCTTACGAATACAAAGACAAGCTATTTGAACTCTACTTGAGGTGAGTCACAGGAGTTAGTTTTATTGTTATGGGCGTTATTTGTTTTCTCCAGAGAAATTCTGCACTGCTAAAAGTGTTAATTTAGCTTAATCTTAAGCAGTATAATCCTATGTGTGTACGTCATTAACCGAATCTGAGAGTCCTGTACATTCAAAGCATCTACAAATGGCTCATACAGGTACAGGAACGTATTGCTGCAGTTACTGTGCTTTTGGCATTCTATTTGAAAATTGTCTATCTAGCTGTACAGTAAACTCCTTCTGACTTAACGAAAACTAAAATAAAACAGAATACAAAACTGAGGCAAATTTTTTCCTTTTCTTTTCTTTGGTGCCTGCAACTGCCTAAATAATGTTTGCATCATTTCATTCAGTCCTGACATGTGTAATGCCTTTCTCCACAGCAAAGTACCATGAGCCAAACAAGGGCTTCCTGATGAGTTTACTGAATGACAACATCCTGAACTAAGCAGTTCTTTAGCCTAAAGGCCTTTCTTTGTACTTAACCTATCAACAGGATATTCAAAGCAAACTTTAATAGAAGTTGTACATGCTCTTCCTGCCTGCTTTTCTGAATCTGAAATAACAATGATCATGCTATGACATGGATGTCTACATCTGTTTTTTATCAAACAATGTTTTTTTTCTTAAATCAAGTCATATAATAACCCATGCATTTGCAATGTTAAATCCTAACCTGATTCTTAGTGTATGCTAAATCTGTTCTACCTCTTAGTTTCAAGAGCTAAAACAATATTAAGAAAACAAGTTAACAACATCCCTTTATAATTAATTCCAAATTGCTAAAACGGGATATTTTGCACATTGCCAAATCTGCAAGACATAATTTTACCTGTTTATCGAACGTTCGCATTTCTTTTGAATCTAACTGTTCTCTCTGAAAATCACTGACTGTGTTTACCTAATAAAAAGTACATGTATCCAGGCAGTTAAGTGCTAAGTATAGATCCATCCTACATTGCAGTCTAGTTATGTCTGACTAATTATAGCTGCTTAAAACTGAACTTTTTGTCGGTAAACAGAGTAAATGTGTAAAAGTATACTGTAATCATTTATTAACATGTAGATGAAGGAACTTTGCAATACATGCCTCTCAATCTCTTAGCACAAAAAATCTGGACAAAGCCTGTCATAATGGGGAACAAATGCTCAAAAGCAGAAACATATTTTAATATTGCTCTTAAAAACTCCATAAAGTTGCCAGAATAACAGGATTTGCATTAGCATGCATTTTCTAAAGGATATGAAATCTTAAACTCAGACATATCTCATTATATAGTGACTTCAAGTCCTGTGATCATCCCAGTGATTTGCCAGAAAACCACAAATTTTATGAGGAACAGACCAAAAATATTAGGAAAAAATCTGGGCATTCTGCGAAATTTTGGACTGATGAGAGATATATTGCGATAACTCGTTTGTTTTCCTCACAAACATAAAGAAATAATGGGACCTTGAAATCAATCCTGTGACTGGGCTTTTTCATGCAACACTCACCACCTGAATTTTTATAAGACCCAGACACTCCCATTTTATTTTTCATTCCTGAGTCTTATCCTTATCCCTTAATTAGCACACTAAATTCTGTCAGCTTTCCCTTCCATTCCCCTATTCCTGGTTATCATTTAGAAACTTACAGACAGAGCTTCCCTGAAGTCTTTAGCGAAGTGAAGAATGTAGAAGTCATTTTGCAGTGTTTGCTACCAGCAACCTGTTCAACAAGTCAGCCCTCACTTTGTTTGTTTGGGCACATGGTGTCTGTACAATGGTAACTACTACTGTTTTACAATTTTGGCTTATTCCTGATAGTATAACCTCTGCTTACTATACAGTATGATGTGTAGTTTCAAGTTTGGTGTTATGACCACTACTTATTCAGATACAGTTTTGTATGTGTCTGTTTCTGATTTATTGAGACATTTCATTTATTCTTTATACTTACTCTAACAGAAATTATATTTTGTCAGAAGGCTCAAGATGTGGCCATTGAAGGCAGAATTCAGTCTTACAGAGCTCCACAGGAGTGAATGAGTTATGGAATTCAAGAACGGACCTAAAATAAGAAAACGTAGGGCTGTTCTGAATGTTTCAAGCAGGACTCTTTCTTTGAAATTAAAAGGCTCTTTCCTAAAAGGAAGCTGTCCTCTAGAAAGAATGCCCCTTTTGTTACTAAGAACCTCAAGATGTTTGAGACTTATAAAAGGAATTATTTAAACATTGTTTTAATTTCTGCTGTTGCTTCAGCAGTCAGATGTACCTCAGTGTGGCTACCTACAAAACAATCCCCTTTATCCATTTGATCTGAAAGTGTTGGTTGCTTGATCTTCTAAGTCAGTATGCTTCCTGACTGAGGCTTCAGAAGCAGTGCTATGAACTAAGCATTCTTCATCTGCTTTTTTGGGGACTTCTTAGATCTCTTTCAGGCTAGTTGGACTACAAAAAGATGTGTCATGGTTTCCTTAAAATGCAGCGGATTTGGTTTTAGGTGTCTTCCCATGGCAGCATTAGGGGCTCTACAACACCATCATTGCGAAATTTCTCCAGTCTGTCACTACATATCCTTACTTTCTGTGCTCAATTCCATTACTATTCAGAACATTGATGATGACAAGGTTTAGATCCCTGAAGCGTGTGTCTCAGAGGGATTGGGATTTCTTTAAGTGTAGCATGCCCAACAGCTCTGGGTTTGACATAGCCTTGTATGTTAAGCAGAGATCGCCTCTGAGTAGATGATATGCAACAGAGTATAGCTGGAGTTTTTTTAGATGGTCAGCATAGGGCATCTGCTTTAGGACTGTGATTCTTTTAGTGAGGTATTTCTGCGGCCTTTCCAGCTGTTGCAGATATCTTGTGAGGTACATACCAAACGGGGCATTGTACTCTATAATGAGACTAATGAGGGATGAGTACAGTGGGACAATGACCTCCTTTTTTCTGGATGAAAACCCCTTAGTGATGAGGTGTGCCACATAGAATGATTTCTTGACTGTTGTGGCAATGTGGTTATCGAAGGTGAGACCACGGTCCATCTGTGTCCCCAAGTCTCTTATCACACATTCGGTGTTTAGTGTACTGCCACCTATGTGGTAATTCATGGGTACATGTTTTTTCCCAAAAGGGATAACTATACATTTCTTGGCATTGAGCTTGATCCCATGGCTCTGGCACCAAGCATCTGTTTCTGTAAGGCCCTTTTGTAGAATATCCACATCATTTGGGGATTCAGTAATAACTCCCAGTTTGCAGTCATCTGTGAACTTTGTTAGCCAGAGTCCCTTAGTGTTGGCCTGTACTTCAGAGAAGTAGATGCCTAACAAGAGCGGTCCCAGGACTGAACCCTGAGGTACTCCACTTGTCACTTGTCTGGAGCTGGATTTGAAGTCGGCTACTTGTACAGTGTGGGTTCTGTCAGTAATCCAGTTGGCAACCCATCGAGTAACATAGGCATTAATGCCCAGCTTAGTATGTTTATCTATGATTCCAGAGTGGGGGATGGTGTTGAAGGCCTTGGTGAGGTCCAGATAGGCTGTGTGGACCACCTTACCCTTGTCCACAGCTCTGGAGACTGATTCAAAGAAGTCAATCAGGTTCAGGAGAAAAGATCGACCCTTCACGAACCCAAACTGGGTGGGGTCCAGTGTTTGAAGGTTGCCGATGTCTTTGCTTATAAGTTCCACAATAATATGTTTCATGCCCTTGTCAGACTGATGGGGCGGTAGTTCCCAGTATCCAAGGTGGATCCCCCCTTGTGGAGTGGGATAACTGTAGCTGTGCACCACTCAGTGGGCATGAAGCCTGAGGTGAGGCTATGATTAAACATGACACTTAGGTGAGGTGCCAGTTCATTATCTGGTCCCATGGATGCTGTATTCTTAGCTTTGGAGAGTGCGTTTTTTACATGTGTGGCTGTTACTACCGGAATTTGTCAATCTTTCGGTATTGAGATGGACCCTTTAGGGGTTGAGAGGGTGGTGAAGTTGGCACTGAATCGATCTGCCAGGATATTGGCAGTATCCTTGGGATCAGTATATTTAATGCCATTCTGTTGTAGCTTAGAGCATATCTGAACATTGCCATTTAGATTCTTGACATAGATATAGAATGCCTTGTGGTTATCTTTGGAATCTTTGGCAATTTTATTTTCGTAACTAGCTTTGGAGGATTTTATGAGGGATCTCAGCTTCTTATTGAGGCTGGTAAGGGAGGGGGTTTTTGCTGTTTTTATTCAGGACATTGATTGACAATGACTCCTTTGGTGTTGATGTCTTTGACCTCATCTGCTGTGGTGTCAACAGAATCATCAAGGATTTTTCCATCAAACTCTTCAGGACTGATCTCTGTCCGAACATTATGGTCAATGTTTAGGGGCAGCTTTGTTTTCCATGGTTTCAGGATTGAGCATTCTATCCTGGAATGTGTCCTTTTCAAATTCAGTGTCAACAGTCTTGACCTCAACAGACACATTGGCAGCCCTCCCAGCATCAGGGATCAGACCCATCCAGGCAGTCTCAGCTCTGGACATCATTTCTCTGATCTCAGCTTTGATCAGTCTCATCTCCTTTATTATGAAAACCTCTGTCTCAGTAAGTGTCATGGCAGGTCTGAATGCCTGATTCAGGCATCCATGCATGACTCTCTTGCTGAGAAAATACAGTCAGACAGCTTTTAGATAAGGATGTCAATTGCATATCCAGCATACCACCTTCCTTATTCTTGAAATGCCCCCATCCAAGGACTACAGGTAGGCAGCATACAAGAGGAATCACCTGGAATCCCCTTTGGAATCTCCTACCACAGATATGCATTATGATCACAGTGCTTATTCCACTACTTTGTCTTCTGTTTTTTGTGAAGTTCTTAGACATCATCAGCATAAAAGCTAAGTGGCCATAGGATATTCATATCTACAAGGCCAATGACCACTAGTGCCTTTTTAAGCCTAGCCATGCATCCCAAATCTCTGACAAGCTCTGGTACCCTTGATAAGTGTAAGCATGGGCTTGGGAGATAAAACACTTGCAAGCAAGGGCTTGGGAAATGAACCATTTACAGGCTGCCTGTGTCCATTAGAGATATACGTGCCAAGCCAGGGATGAATTTTCGTATTCCCCATCCAGCTGTCCATGTTACATTTGAATTGGGTTAGGAAGGAACTCTGTTTCACATGGGTGGAGTGTCTGTTTCAGAAAGAAATAATGTCTAGGATACATACCTGTCTCTCCACCAGGTCCTATACATATCACAGTTAAGGTTTAAGTCTGCAGAACAAGTAATTATGGTGGTGTGTATTTTGTGGAGATGCAGGAGGTCCATCAGGTGGGGTCGGACAATGCCTTGTACACCAGGCATAGATCCTTCTCAAAGCCTGTAGGAGATGGAATACAAGGATAGGGATTTGAAGTGGTCTGCATAACACATGTTACTTACACCCTGTATTCTTTTAGTGAGGAACCTTTATGGACATTCTGATTGTTGGATGTGCCTGGCTAGTCACATACCAAAGGAGACACTGTAGTAAATGATAGGTCTGATGAGTACAGGGTACAATGGAACAATGACCGTCTTGGATCTTTTAAGTCAGTGTACTTCCTGACTGAGGTCTTCTGGTCACCCATGCCATCCTCTTGGGTGGTTGTGTTTCCAGAAAAAGAGTCATATTGGTTATTAACAACATTTGGGAGAAAACAAATGTGCTGAATCCTATTCCCAAAGGATACATGTTGACACTTCAACATTAGTTTTGGTATATATAGATTTATCTAGAGCTGTTCATCAATACTTATCCCATTGAACCACAGGGAAATTTTTGCAGAGAGACTTGCCCCACCCGCACCACCTCTGTACTGGGACACTCCCCCACATCCCCAAACTTACATATATATATATATATATATATATATATATATATATATATATATATATAAGATCATGTCTCCTAAACCTGATAGACTTCTTTGAAGCAGTCAGCAAAGCTGTAGACAAGGGTAAGGTGGTTCACACAGCCTATCTAGATCTTGCCAAGGCTTTCAACACCATCCCCCACTGTGGAATTATAGATATACTCACTAAACTAGGTATAAATCCCTATGTCACAAGATGGGTTGCCAACTGGCTCACTGACAGAACCCACACTGTGAAAGTAGCAGACTCCAAATCCGACTTCAGACCAGTGACAAGTGGAGTACCACAGGGTTCAGTCCTGGGTCCTCTCTTGTTTGGTATCTACTTCTCTGAAGTACAGGCTAACACAGAAGGTCTTTGGCTAATGAAGTTCACAGATGACTGCAAACTAGGAGCCATAATCGAAACTCCTAACGATGTGGACATCCTACAAAAGGGCCTCACTGAGACAGATGCCTGGTGTCAAAGCCATGGCCTCAACCTCAATGCCAAAAAGTGCATTGTCATCCCCTTTGGTAAAAACTCTGTACCCATGAACTACAACATAGGCAGTAGTATACTTAACAGCGAAAGTGTGATAAGAGACCTTGGGACACAGATGGACAGTAGTCTCTCCTTTGATAATCACATCGTCACAGTAGTCAGGAAATCCTTCTACATGGCACACCTCATCACAAAAGGTTTCTCATCCAGAAAAAAAGAGGTCATTGTTCCCCTCTACTCATCACTCATTAGACCCATTATAGAGTACAATGCCCCTTTTGGTATGTACCTCACAAGACATCTGCAACAACTGGAAAGGCCGCAGAAATACCTCACAAAGAGGATTACTGGCCTCAAACAGATACCCTACGCAGACCGTCTCAAAAAACTCCAGGTTTACTCCGCCGCATATCGCCTACTCAGAGGTGATCTCTGCCTAACATACAAAGCTATGTCAAACCAAAAGCTGTTGGACATGCTCTACCTAAAGAAATTCCAATCCCTTCAAGCTACACACTCTAGGGACCTAAACTTTGTCACAACAATAAACAGAACATGCCAGGGGGATAGATTCCTGTCCCAGAGACTTCCCATACTCTGGAATAAACTATCTATCTATATCAAACAAAGCTCCTCATTAGCACTCTTCAAGAAAATTCTTGATGATTGGATGGGAAATAGGAAATTCACCCCTGGGATCACCTCTGTGGCTCTGCTCGACAGTGGCACAGGAAAATAATTTTCTTGGGTGGCAAAAGCCAGGGTACCTTTTTGGCTGGGCTTGTATAGGCCCCAGGGACGATAGCCTAGTAACTACCTATGAACCAATGAACCTATGAACATATATATATATATATATATATATATATATATATATATATACACACACATATATATATATATATATATATATATATATATATATATATATATGTACATATATATATATATATATATATATATATATATATATATATATATATAGATAGATAGATAGATACCAACCCCAAGGTTGCACATCACTGGAAACTCCACTGCTGATCAATGTATTTTTGGAGAATGGCTCTAGATATATTTGTCTGATGACTTGACAAGAACCCTTCCCAAACACCCAGTTAAGATTCATCCCCCTGCTAAGGACTGTTCCAGATGATCACAGAATCTGGTCATGCACTCCTTCGTGGTTTTTGCTGTTCTTAAGAAGGCTCTCATACCTGAAGCCATCTTGTTCGCACTCAAAACAAGGAGTCCACTACCATATTCAATGACCAGTTGAGACAGTCCTTGGCAGAGCAACAAACCGTATCTGGGTGTTTGGGAAAAGGTATTTTCATCCTCCACATTCTCTTCAGTCCTAACTATCAATCTCTAGTACAGTTTCAAATCAGACCATCTGACTCACACATAGCATAACATATGGTGAACAACTGAGCTAGGGTGGCGGACACAGATTTTCTAGCTCACCATCATGCTTGGTTCTGCTAAGAACTACAAAGCTCAGTTCATGATCACCCTCTTTGTCAGATCCTTTATCTCTGGAAACTCTGTGAAAGATGAATTAGAAAAAACAGGAGAATGAGGTCACTATTGTCTGTAAAGTTAGGGTGAAATCCCAGGCGTCTTAGTGTCTGGTTTTAATGAAGGATCATAGTCCCCTCCAGCTTTGGCTCCAGCATTCCCAATAGGAAACATTGTGAGGGTCTGGAAAGTGTTTTAGGGGTTGCAGTAAATTTCAAAGTGGTCCTGCTTCCAGAGGATGTGGTTTCAGAAAATCATGCCCTTGAGGCCATTCCACTAAAGAACAGTACCCAAATTCCTTTGGAATTGCCTGACTGATCCAGTCTGAAAGCAGTTTGAGGTCTTGTATATTTTTATCTAATAACAAGGGAGGTCATCATACATGACAGGTGGGTAAGAGATATCATATCCAGAGGCTATTTTATTTCCTTTTTGTCTCCTCAGTCTTCACAGCCTCATCAATTCAAAAAGCTTTGACAAAGATGCAGGCCAGAAACCGTTATTAAAAAGACACATGTAAGAGGTTCCGCCCCCAATGAGAAAAGTGCAATTTTGATTCACGTTTCTTTATACTGCCTAAAAATTAATCAGTATCTTTGGCCCGCACTCATTTTTGAGTGGACTAAATCAATATATTGTCAAAAAGCAAAATACAAAATGTAGCTGGACATACCACAGACTCCGAGGACAAATGCATTACTGCATAACCATCCAGTAAGCACTTTCATCTATCTCTCATGAAACTTCTTCAGACTGACTGAAACAAACAAACAAAAAAAATAAGCCTTTAAATATTTGTTACCCATAGTCACCTGACCAATAAGCACTTGAATGCTTCAAAAGAATCTTTTTTCAAAACTGCCTTAAAATTAATGACATCAATAATACAGGGATGCACACTGGAATTCAACTAAATCTGCCAGTAGTATTCCTTGCAATCAGAATAACTGATTAACCCCTCTAACTTATCACCATTGCTACAATATCAAGTATATAAAACAAAAATCTCTTAAAATTTATGGACTTTATGGAATGCATGTATAAGGCATTCTTTTCATCATCAAAATACATGTGTGTTCATATATATATATATATATATATATATATATAGTTATCTATCTATATATATATTTAATATATATATATATATATATATATATATATATATATATAGTTATCTATCTATATATATTTAATATAAATATATATATATATATATATATATATATATATATATATATATGTATGTATATATATATAGATGTATATAGATATATAGATATGTAGTATGTATATATTTATTTTTTTTAAATATATCTCGTAATTTCCCCAATATAAAGTACTTCACAAATGCTCCACCCAATAACATGGGTAGAATTACAATTAAATTGCTAGGGCCTAATAAGCCTTGTCAGCATTGTGACAGGTCCCTACTCTGGGCCAGCAATCAAGGAGACACACACGCGCACACACACACACACACACACACACACACACACACACACACACACACACACACACACACACACACACACACCTGGGAAAAGCTGGCACAGATTTACTAGCAGTGTTCCTTTCTGCCCAGAATCTGAGGTAATCATGCTGCCACAAGTCAGCTACCCTAAGGCTCTTACAAATGGCACCCAATTATACTGTGTAAAATTAATACTAAAACAAATGGCAGAGTGTGACCAAAGCAGCAAGACTTTCAGGAGTGGTCACAGTGTCAATAAAACAAGTATAAGTACTCTCAAGGTGTTAAAAACATTCTCTAAAAAAACAGCCACAGTAAAAGCTATTAAAATATTTAATGATAAATACTAAAACAGAAAATAGGAGAATATGGAATACAATAAACAACAGAGTTTCAACCACAGAGATATAAAAATAATACAGTTGGATAGTTTCTCACAGATGAAGAAAACAATACTAAACTATTCTCATTAAATGTCCCTGACTAACTAAAGAATTACTGTTCCCTGACTACTTACTAAAGCAAGGCAAGCTGATGTGTGCTGAGTGTGTTACCACAGCAAAAGCCAGATAATGTCTCCTTCTGTCGTTTTTAATTTCTCCAAGTCTTTTGGGTTTCTAATACCATGACAGGAATGGACCCCATTCCTAAGTCAAAGTACGATTAAATTTCATGAAATTAGTATTGTTTCAGTCTTTGATGTCAGCCAGTAGTGCTCTTTACAGCACCCACAATGTGCCCAGTAATGACTCCTTCTGCAAGTCGTATGGGGTTACATGGATTGGTAACATATCCAAATGCAACTGTAAATTTTTTTTTATAAGACCCGTTGCTCCTACTACTATCGGAACTGTCTGGGTATCTTTCCCTCACATGGTTGTCATTTCTGCCTGCAGATCATGGTATTTTATGACTTTGTGTCTCTCTGTATGCAAGACATTGTAGTCACTGGGCGTGGTAATTTCAATGATCAATGCTACTTTTGTCTTCTTTTCTTGGACCACTATATCCGGTTTTCTAGCATCTAGCTTTTGAACTGTTGGTAATGGGTGATCCCATGTGATATAAACTTCATCATTTTCTATGATGCTTTGTGGCTCATGTTTCCAGTGTTTTTCAGCCACTTCGATACCATAATGTTTGCACAGTCCCCGGTGTAACAGTCTCACCACATTATTATTATGCCTTTCGGTATATAGTCCTTCTGACATTAGTGTATCACAACCAGCAACAAGGTGTGTGACTGTTTCCAATTTAGTTTTACAAAGCCTACATTTGTCTGTTTCTTCCACAAGTTCAATGGACTTTGTAAACCAGCGTGTATGTAGCCCACTATCTTGGGCTGCCAATATTAACCTTTCATTTCTTGGTTTGAATTCGCCTCTCCTTAACCATTTCTGTGTTCGCTCTTGATAAACATGAGGCTCTTCCAAAGGTTTTCTATACTTGCAACTATATTTATATTTTTTCCACATTTCTTGCCTTCTCATCTGGTCCCTCACCTTATATACTTTCCTTTGTTTTTTGGCACATTCAGTTGTTGCCTGGCTTTTATCCACTTCTGATTTGATTTCCATTCCTGCTTGATATCGATATACTTCTGCTAGATTAAGCAGAGACATCATCTTAGATTTATTCTCCTCATGTTTCAAAACTTTCACTACATTTGGATATTGTGAGGTCAGTAGATATGTGTGGAGTCCCACGATTGCAGATTGATACATGAAATCAATTTCAAGAAAGCCCATCCCTCTTTCAGAAAAGAGAATATATAATCTTGGTATACACTGATTTTTATAAATCATTTGGTGATCTTCTCTTAACTCATTTTCTTCTAAACTGAGGGCACATCCCTTATTTTCTGTTTCCTTGGGCATTCTATAGAAGATTCTATAGCATCTTCCTGTAGCACATTCTTTTCAACTTCATCCTGTGCCATCCGTTGCTCTATCATACGGGAACTCATTGGCCTATCACTCCTCAACATTGACTGCAACAGTTTCCACAGTTTCCTGTTCCTTCCTTTGCTGTCTAGCTTCAAGTGAACATTTCTACTGGTTTCCCATGGAAGACTCCAAAATATGTTGATATGGCACCTGACCAATTGCTTCCTGTTCCACTGGTTTCTCCTTAATTTGGATATCCATTGCTCTGTCCTGTTGTGGTGCTTTCTGCATTTGATTTTCTATACTAAATCCTTCTCTTTGCAGCTGTGCCAAAACCTCAGTTTCTATTTCTTTGACTTCTTCATTGCTCATCTCTTTTTCTACTTTTCCTCTTTACCTCCTTAATTTTTGTATTGTAAAATTTTACATATCAG
The DNA here is from genome assembly GCF_019279795.1 of Protopterus annectens. NCBI lineage: Eukaryota > Metazoa > Chordata > Ceratodontiformes > Protopteridae > Protopterus > Protopterus annectens. The sequence goes on along the minus strand of NC_056733.1, from coordinate 1,209,156,389 downwards.
GATTCCTTTGCCTGTATTTCTCTTCAAATATCGTTGGTGCTGCTCTTTTTGTATTGGTTAGTTTTGCTTTCACCTTTGCATAAATATTACACCATATTAAATCTCTTTTCATTTCCCATGTCCATATTTCTCACTCCATCATGTTGTGATGTAGTCTGTGTTAGACCTTCTACATTAAATCCTTCACTTTGCAGGCACTCCATAACTTCAACTTCTATTTCTTTAACTACTGCTTTACTAATCTTTTCCACATTACATATTTGTGCTATTATTTTTTTTATTGTGAAATTTTCCATATCTGGATTCTTTTGCCTGTATTTCTCTTCGAATATCTTAGAAACTGCCTTCTCTATATTAGTTAATTTGGCTTTCTCCTTTGCATAAATATTGTACCATATAAAATCTCTCTTTGCCATGTCCATATTTCTTTTTTATATTTTTTAAATATCTCTAGGTTTTGTTGTTTATATTTTTGCACTTCCTCAGATGCTTCTTTTTCCTAACAGATCAAAGTTTCTTGATATATATACTGTTTTTCAAAAATCTGTTGTATTAATGAACGCACATTTTTATTTGAAGCTTCTGACGGGTTTTCTTGCGGAAGTATTTTTTGTTCCTCTAATTTCTCTCTTAATATTCTGTCTGTGTGGATGTGTGAGATATGCATCCCATCAGAATTCTTTCCTGTCAGGTTCTAAAGAGCTTCTGTGAGGGTTAGATGATGACATCACCTCTGTTCACTTGACTCTGGTACAATACTCACAGAGAGCTTTGCTAAGATCCGTGGCAGCATCTGAAAGCTATAACACAATTTAAAACTTTCCACCCTTCCAGGATTCTCTGATAAACATGCACATTTGATCAGTTACAACAATACAACCTAATATACATGCATACATTCTTTCTGTCCAGCAGGGCCTAGTGTTGATGCTTTTTAGCACAACTAACTTTACAAATATATTTTAACTCAAACCTCTGTACAAATCAGAGTGATAGTCAAATGACATAAAATTCTTTACAAAATTCCAGCTAGCTATGCTGCCATATGTACACATGTACTGCCCTAATCTACGTGGCACAGATAGCACTACCTTGTAACATCACAAGTATTAATACAAAAGAGGCAGAAAATTAGCAGTATAACTGCATAATTTTCATTTATTGCAGGAAACATACACCTGTATTATCAAAAAGTCCTTTAAATAGTCACATTGCAATCAATCCTTCCCTGCCTATCTGAAGATGTTTTCTCTGCACCTCCATAAATCACACTGAAATATTAACTTATTCAGTCTCTCCCTTTTCTTGTACCCTTTAGTACTTTCTCCTTTTCCTTATCTCCCTACATATATGTTGTATATATGGCGGATGCTTACTGCATAATTCATGGTTGAATACTGATAATAACGTTATGTAAAATTATTTGTTTTTTCATATAGTTACTTCTCTCTTACTCTTTTTTCATTAGTGTGCATTCTCTTTTTCACTGCACTTTAGTCTTTATGTATATTACTTTTTGCATCATACATTCTACTTTAAACATCAATGTAACCTTTATTATTATCACTATTTGTTTTATCTTCCCAGAACAAATCTGAAAATGTTCCGCTTAAATCAGTGTTTTACTCTATTTAACAAATGAAAATAAAATAAAATAAAAAAATAAGACAGCAAAGAAGTCCAGATGCCTCCTTTATTTCTACATAGTGTTGGCTATTCACGTAGTGTCCAGACATTTTCAGTTTAATACATTACCATTTGCTCTACAGATTCCCCGGTGTCAATCACACCAGCATGCTAAAGGCAGGGTCATCCCTTACTAGGACAATATTCACTTCTCAGATTTCTTCAGTCCTTGAGCATAACGGTCAGCTTTGCAATGTCCTGTATGCTTACCTCTGAAATATAATGTCCACAGGTTATACCTTTGAGCAGCCTGACCTGCCATGCTTATGTTCCATTGGAAAAGATTCTACTCATGATATCTACAGATAATCAACAATGATTCAGTCCAAGGCTGTCTTTTCCTTCAGGTGCTCGGCCTGATGGCTTCTTCAGTTCTCTTGATCCTTCAAAGGACCCTCAAGGGCCAAATATAATAGTTGCTAGATCTAGATGATGTCCCTGTAAAGATGCCAAAGCACTCCAAGAGCCTTTTTCATTGTGGTCAATCCAATGCAACCTATCTCTGAGTAGACCATTTCAGACCCAAACCCCAGGATGTTAGAAGCAATGGACACCTCTCTACTGGGCTGTGAGGCATTATACAGAGCAGACAGTCCAAGACATCTGGTCAGCCCAAGAGTCCACTTTGCACATCTATACATCTTAGAAATAAGGGGCATCTTCCTCATCTTTCAGGCATTCTAGAACTCCCTACCTACAATGCAGATGTCATCCATTCGTGCAAGCAGTACTTTGACAAATAAACAAGCAGAGGGAAACACTCCTATCCCCTTTGTCAGGAGGTCATGAGAGTATGGTAATGGACTCTTGTGTCCAATTACCCTCTTATTGTTGACCATACCCTGGGACAGGCCAGCTATCTCGTAGAGAGGCTCAGTAATTGACACTAGTGATCCCCTCCACATCAACCCTGTTCTGCCACTGTGATAAACTTTGCTATGGTGTCTTTCCATCTTCATCCAAACATAAATGATGAGTGCACTGTTGTAGAACTGTTTATTCTGTCTATAGTAAGTTTGATTTTTTGTATAATATTTTCCTGATACAGTATAATTTTTATACTGCTCTTTATTGTATCATATGTAATAGTTACTATGTCTATGTGGAGCTTTTCTCCCCGGGCCTCTGCTGAAAATGGAAATATATCCAGTCAGACTAGCCCGGTTAACAAATGTAAAATGTAAAATAAAAAAATAAATAAAAAATAAATGCAGCAACTATTTTTTCCCATTTTTATCTTTAGGTATTCCAAAGTGATGCACTGGCCTAGAAGTGGCCACTTCTTTTGCTCATTTCCCTTTATTCTGAGATTTCTCATGAAGACTAAGAGGAGCAAAGCCAAAGTCATCCTGATAACCACTTTTTCATGGTGACAAGTATGTTTCCTCTGTTTTGTCCTATTCTCAGAGCAAAGGAAGGTCTGTCTTCCTGAGTCTCAGGAGCAGGCCTCTCCCCCAAGACTCTCCAAGACCCTCCTTACTCAACAATATAGTCAACCTCACCTGGAACTTCACTTCCTGAGGTCAACAGCATGGTTTCTCCAGCTCCAGCAATGGCAAGGGACCCTTCATACACAACAAGAGTGGGCTAGATCATTACTTATTCCCATGAGTTCAATAGTTGGCTTAGTTCTTGCGGTCATACCAAGGGGATCCATTTCCTGTCTGCCTAGGACGCCAAGGTCGATAAACCTCACTGCTTTGCCAGAGATGGTTTCTACCTGGAACCCCTTGGCTTTTGACTGTGGGCAAAGGCTCTTGCCTCCCCCATAGTACCTTTTTTAGGAAAGGTCTTGAAAACAACATGACCAACATGAAATTAACCAATCAAAACAAAATAAGGGTCATGCTGCTAAATGCTAGGAGCTTAAACCAAACATTCCACTCCCTGGAAACACTTCTATCACTAGAAGATGGAGATGTCTGTGCAGTCACAGAAACCCGGTTTAAGGCCTCAGAAAGTACACCGGCCCTGCAAGGCTACAATGCCTTCCACACCTTTAGACCACAAAATGAACATGTGAAAATTAAAGGCGGCAATGTTTCAATCTATATTATAGATAAATTCACTTCACGACTAGTTAGACTGGACAACTCCATGGAGTTACTCCAGATCCAGGTTATGGTGGGTAAAACCCCCATTCAAGTCCTAGCCAGTTATAGATCCCCCTCTATGGATCATGACACCCACAAAGCCTACTTAACCAAACTGAAGATAATTCACATTTTACCAAACACATTGGTTATGGGGGATTTCAATTATCCCACCATCAAATGGGAAACCTACTCTAGCACAATCTTGCTAGCACAAAATTTCCTTTACTCTGTGAATTCAAATGCCCTGGAGCAAAATGTCCATACCCCGACAAGAGAAACAAACATTTTAGATCTAGTCTTCACCAACATGTCAAACAGGTACACTGCTGCAACTATTGGACCCTCATTAGTTAAAACTAACCACAAATCAGTCACCTTTAAACTGACACTAACACCAAAACTCACAAAGGCTGAAATCAGACTAAGAACTTCACAAAGGCAAACTATACCATCCTGGGTGAAGGTATAAATGCATTCCAAGCCCCAACCCAAGCTGAAAGTGGTAACTATGATGAAGCTTACACTAAAGCCCTGTACAATTACTTGCATAAGTGTATAAACTTGGGTGTACCAGATAGATTCAAAGCTAGAGCACCTAGTAAAATTAAGCTGCCATGGTGGAATTCCAGCATCAACAAACACTACAATAAACACAAAAAGTTGCTGTTCAAAAAAACAAAGACAAGGACCCAACAATGGAAAAGCACCCTCCTCAGCCTTAACAGGCAAATAAGACAACTTGTCAAATCCTCCAAGAGTTCCTTTGAGAGAAACCTAGTAAGTACTGCCAAGGATAACCATAAGGCCTTTTACAGCTATGTACGTAACCTAAAGGGTAGGACCCAAGCATGCACAATACTGGTGGCCAGTGGTATCACACACACTGACCCCATGTATGTGCAGAACTGGTGGCCAATATTATCACCCACACTGACCCCACAGAGATAATGAACCTGCTAGTGGATAGGTTTGGCAAATATTTCACTCCCTTATCTTCTCCTAACGTACAACAAACCCTCCCCTAATCCCCCCCCTACTTAACATATCTGAAGAGCAGGTCCTCAAAGCCCTGTCCAAGGTAAGGAACAAGGCCTCTATGGGAACAGATGCCATCCCAGGCTGTCTTCTAAATGACTAAAACATGAACTAGCATCACCACCAAGTACCTTTTTCAATCATAGCCTAACCACAGGCTTTGTTCCTGTGAAATGGAGAACAGCTGCAGTTATTCCCCTCCACAAAGGTGGCCTAGCAACAGACCCAAGGAATTACAGACCCATAAGCCTGACTAGCCTCATCTGTAAAGCCATGGAACATATCATTATGGACCTCATAAATAAGGACATAGGTGACCCTGGATCCTATGCAATTTGACTTCGTGAAATGCAGATCCTTCTTGTTAAATCTGGCGGATTTCTTTGAAAGTGTGACCAAGGCCACTGATGAGGGCAAATCTGTGCACACAGCATACCTCGACTTGGCAAAAGCCTTCAACACAATCACACATTCAGCCATTACAGATAAACTTAGCAAACTGAATGTAAACCCTCCATTGTAAAATGGGTTGCCATCTGGCTCACAGCCTGACACACACTATCAAAGTGGGTGATTCCACATCAACCAGCAGACCTGTTATGAGAATGGTGCCACACAGATCAGTGCTGGGCCCCCTACTGTTTGGTATATACTTCTAAAAAGTTCCGGTCAAAACTAAAGGGTTGTGGCTGACCAAGTTTGCAAATGACTGCAAACTAGGTGCAATCATTCAATCCTCAAATTATGTCAGTATACTCCAGGATGGTCTCACACAGACCAATGACTGGTGTATTAGTCACAGTCTCAGACTGAATGCAAAGAAATGCATCATCATTCTCTTTGGCACAAACAATGTCCCTTCACACTATCAAATCAATAACAATATCCTGAGTACCCATGAAGTGGTAAAAAACCTGGGATCACAGGTTGACCGTGACCTAACTTTGAATATCATGTGTCTACTGTTGTAAGGAAAGCTTTCTATGTAGCTCACTTGATTAGTAAAGGTGTTGCCTCGAGAACAAAAGAAGTTATAACACCCCTAAACTCGGCACTTCTCCATCCTATAATTAAGCATAACACCCCGTTCGGTATGTACCATACTAAACATCTACAACAATTAGAGAGACCTCAGAGATTTCTAACAAAGAAGATCAAGTGCCTCCAGCATGTGCCTTACACAGTCCGATTAAATTCCCTGACACTGTACTCCATATCATATACACACATCTTAGGGTAGACTTATGCCTGGCCTACAGAGCAACCCAGGTCCCAAACCTAATGAACTTACTGCATATCCATAAATCAAATGATTATAGGGCTACCCATTTCAGGGACTTAAATATGACCTGCAATATAAATAGGTCATGCTGGAGGGACAGATTTATCTTCCAGTGACTGCCACGTCTTGCTAGCAATTCATGTGAAACAAAGCACCTCTGTGACACTGTTCAAGAGGAACCTGGATGGGTGGATGGGCACCTTAAATTCTTACTCTGCATAGCAGCCATAACCCTCCTGGACATGGGCAGTCATCATTAAATGCAATCTTTGGTATTGACTAGTACTGCTATGGTATTATATTGGGTTGAAACAGCTAGGATTAAAATGACCTCTGGGTATATGGCCTAGTAATTGCCTATGATTCTATAATCCTAAATGCCATGTATAAAATATATATTATTGTAAGTGGGTTCACTTCTTTACACGGTTCATGACCAAAGGACTGGACCCATCAATAGCTCCTATTCCTAGTGTTTTAGAAAATCTTTCCCAGAGTTTTGATTTTTAAATTGTTTGTTTTTGTTTGATTAAAGTCCATCTAGCAGTCATTTCCAATTTCTACCCAAGTGCAAATTTTCCTTCGCTGGCCTCTCTTAAGGTATGTATAACTATCTTCAGGTAAACCACTTTTTCTGTATTCCCATCTTAGTTGTCCTTTTTTAATCTGGAACCTTTATTTCCTTCTGAAAAAAATGATTGTGCCTTCATTTGAACCAGTTTCTTCCAGTCAACTTATTTTTTTTTACTTGGAAGACTCTCTTGTGGTTATTACTTTAGCAAGAACTTTTTTGGAGTTGTAAGTCTTGTTCATTCATCCATTGTATGTTTTTTCATGAAGACAAGGTGTCATTAAGTACCAGTCCTCCTTTCTTGCTCAGAATTTCAGCAGGAATTAGGACGTCTCCAGGATTAGATGATAGTGCTGTGGAAGTTTGAAAGATAAAAATCTTGAAGGTTTTCTTCAACAATATTTTAAAAGATCTTGGAAAAATGCTGTAGTTGTTGAACTACTCAAAAAGGGTAAAGATCCTTTAAATACAACTTCTTATAGACCATTTTCAACTATGAATCATAATTATAAAGCATTTATGTCTATATTGGCTAAGTGAATGGCTAAGGTGTTGCCAAAACTGGTAGATATGTACTAATGTGGCTTTGTGGAGGGGTTGCAAACAGTTGACAACATTAACAGAACTATGATTATTCAAAAGGAAGTTGAGTGCAAGAAGATCCCATTATTGGACATGAGTCGACGCAGAAAAGCCATTGGATAGAGTTAGATAGGATTTTATTAGTAGGGTAATATAAACATTTACATTTTCTAATATAATAATGGGGTTAACTACGATTATATATGAAGAGTCAGAGCAAGAATCATGATGAGAGGATTCCTTTCTTACAAGCTGTGTTTGAACAGAGGAACTAGACAACTAGACTGTGCTGTTCTCTTTCCACTTTGTTAGTTGCTTTATACTTAGAGCGATTGACAAAGAAAATAAGGTTGTCACAAATTACAAGAAAATTAGCCTTATTTGCAGATGATATTATTTTGTATATGATAAATTCAGAAAAGGACATTTCAATGTTAAGGAACATTTTGAGACAGTTTCATTTTTTCAGGATATAAAATAAAGGAAAATAAAACAAAGTCTATAACAGTAAACTATGTTCCCACACCTGAGTTGGTTCAGCAATAACCATATGGATAAGTGATTACATGACGTATTTAGGTGCTTGGAGCAAAACAAATTATATTATAACATCTAAGGATATGTGGCAAGAGACTAAACAAAGATATATAAAAATTGAGAACTTGGAAGCTCTTGACTATGGAAATAGATAGTAAGGTTCGACTGCCGAAAATATTTCCTGTCCCTTTAATATTCAGCACAGGTAAGACATATTTAATCAACCAGAAGAGAAGCTGTGGACTATAATTTATAAAGAATTGAAGACATTTATTTCTTAGGGAATGAAGGCAAGAATTAAGTTGGAAAAGCTTTTTCTCCCCACAAATCAAGTTTGTTTAGGATTGCTGGATTTCAAGGGATAGTTTAGAGTTACACAGTTAAGGCTTATATACATAATGCAAATAGAAGATTACAAATCTCTGTGGAAAGAAATGATGCTGAAATGCGGAGGGGGGGGTCACAAAATAAGGAGAGAGTGAGATTTTGGATATATGCACTTAAGGAGGATAGTAACAACCATGCAGAATAGGATAGTTACAAAGTAGCAGGAAATATTTTGAGAACCTACCCAACATGAGAATGGAGCTTTTACCTGTAGGAATAACTGCAACCAGGGGCACAGAAAATAGGTAAAAGGGAACTGGAATTAATTGAATGAACTTAACAAAGGAGCCAAGGTACTGGGAACATATAACTAGGGAGGGAAAGTCATAGAATAGTATAAGACTAAGTAGAACTTTGCACTGCGGCTAGGAGACTGCCTTCCCTATCAGGAATTGGTAGAGTACAAACATAGAGAAAAGGACGGGTAGTCTCAAATGTAAGAACATATACCAAAGCTGCTGTAGTCTGTGGGCAAATAATAAAAAGGAAAATTGGAGCATGAATGGCAAGACTTAAATGCTCTAGAGCCATTAGCCTACTAATGTCCCATGATCTTATAATCATCTCTGGTTAAATTTATGGTGGAGTCTAGAACAGAAGTAGCAGTAAAACAGTTGTAATTACTAGGTCATATAAAATAGTGCATGATAACTATAAAAATCAATCAAAAGAGGATAGAAAAGACTGGGAATTGAGAATGCAAAGGCATTGCACAAAGAAACAATGGGAGAATATTTGCATGTCTCACAAGTAAGCAACAACATCTAGAAGGCTAAGGATTTTTGCTTGGAAGTCTTTGGATAGGTATTTTTAAACCCAAAGTAAATTTTAAAGAATATATTGTCATACGTAGACAGCAATTGGTGGAGGTGCAATGGATAAGAGTGGGATAACCAGGAACATTTTTTTTGTGAATACAAGTTGATTGACTTTAGAAAGTCTCTAAAGGGTGACATTTTGGGGAAGGAAATTATGTTAGCTAAGAAATGTACTATTATTATTATTATTATTATTATTATTATTATTATTATAATTATTACTTGGGATATAAAAACTGAATTGCTGTGACAGTAAGGCCCTTCAAGTTTAATACTGGTAGCAGCCAAGAAAGCAATTATAAAAAAGAGAAATTAGAACCAGTTATAAAAGAATTGCTGAGTGCTGTAAAGGAGAAAAAAAGAATTGGTGGTGGGATCTTTAAAACGGGAAGGAGTATACTACATCGAAATAAATGGAATCTGTGGGGACAAACACATAATAATGTTCAGGGGGAGAAAGAGCTATATCTTGGGAAGGCAGGGCCAGAGCAGTCTATGTCATCCATCCATCCACAATCCTTTTTCCCAATTTTACACATGGATTCAGGGTGTCACTTCAACAGTGACAGTCATCTAGAGCCAAGGTTTTGACCACCATAATGTTAAATTGAATAATAATTTTTAAGCATGAAATTATCTTTGTATAATACATGAAAAAAATTGTTGGGATGGTTTGTTTTCTCTTTTATAATTGAGTATGTACTCATGTCACTATGTAATAGGTGATGTTAATAGATTTTTTTAAAATTGCAACAGAGCCTAATTAACTAAACTTCCATTTTTCTTCTCAAATTATTCCAGTTTGGATTAATTTTTGTTGCATTATCCAGATATTTACAGTTACCTTGAGTTTTACGTGGACAGAACCAAAACTATAAGAAAGGCTTCTCAGTTCTTTGTTTCCATTTCTTCCATGACATTGTGTCAATACGTATCTACAGCTGTTCTTTCTTCCTTCCTTGTTTCCAGGTGCACTAGATTTTGATACTAAAATATGGCAAGTCCTTAACCCAAATTATCAATATTCATTTCAATGTCCTTTTCCAAACATGCTTTTGTGGATGACATTTATGCAGTAGTAACATCAGCAGTGCTCCATTAGCTATGGTAGACTACCTCTCCCTCTTTTGTAAATGCATGATTATGTTCATGTCTGGGGCAGTCCCTTCACATTGTAATGATTTAACATTGCTGAACAGGATGATTCCCCAGTGGTACTTCATACTGTCTGTTATAGCAATAACTGTCACAGCAGTTTTACTGCTAGAGGATGGTTCTCCAATATTACCTTATATTGTCTATTATAACAATGAGTGTCACAGCAGTTTTACTACTACAGGATGGTTCACCAATGTTATCTCGTAGTGTCTATTATAGCAGTGACTATTATAGGTTCATATGTTCATAGGTTCATACTAGGCTATCTGCCCTATGGCATTTATAAGCCTAGCCAGAGTGTGTTTGGCTTTTGCCACCCATTTTAAAATAATTTTGCTATGCCCTTTTTCGAGGTTAGTATACTGTGCCTCTGTGCTTAGGTGCTTAAAGAACGTGTGCTAGAGCACTTGAGAGATATAACTAATAAAAAAGACACTAGTGCTCTGGCAAAACATGTACAAGCAGAAAATACACAGCATGTTTTCAACTTTATGGTGATAGAAATTATTAATAAAAACAATAGAGGAGGAGATATAAAGAATATAGTGGAAGAGGCAGAACAGAAATGGATCCTGCAATCACAGGCAGATAAGCTCCCAGGGTTAAATAGTGCAGCTTCTTTGAAACCCTTTTTGAAATCAAGACCATTGAAACATTGAATGAAGCAGTTTTTATGATATGTATTTCTGTTTTTATAACATCAAATGTGCTTTTAACAAAAAAATTTAATATATTTATATTTTTGTCTTTAATGAATTACTAATGACATAGAGTAACAGTTCTTTGATTGGATATGTTTTGATTTAAATTTATTGTCTTGGTGTATGTGAATGAGTCTGAAGAAGCGATTAGCTGTTGAATCGCGAAAGCACTTACTCCTGTATTTCTCATTAAAGCTTTATTTTTTGGAACTTGGAACTTGGAATCTACTCAGCTGTGGTCAGTTTGTTTATTTTATTTTTGTTACTGCCTTGAGGTGTAAACCAAGTGTTTATCCAGTCTTTGTACCTCCTTTTTTCTATATTAACCATTATGCCAACTTCCAACCTCACCACTGCACACATGTAATTACATTTTTGTTTGATGAACAATAGATATCCATTGTAGCCTACAACAAATTACTTCTGGCTTGTCAATCATGCAGGCCACACCCATTCCTGCACAAAACAGCCGGTGGGTTAATACACATCTACAAAGCCAATGAAGGTTAAAATTACTGAAGCCTTTCTTGCACATATGAGGTTGTATATAATTATATACACAAATGTCAGAATACAAATACTTGTAAAGTTAGATATTAGGATATATTTGTACATAAGAAGGTATTCAGATCATTTTGGTTGCATTTTGACATGGTTATATAACACACAATAAGCTGGATTTTATTATAATGATCATGCCTCATGAATAGAGAAAGGCAATAATCATCCCTCTGCACAAAGATGGGCTATCTACAGACCCTGGAAACTACAGACATATAAGTCTCACTAGTCTTATGTGTAAAGTCATGGAAGGAATTATCATGGAGATGATCAATGGAGATATAATAAACCTCCAGACACTGGACGCAACCTAGATCGGTTTCATCAAGGGCAGATCATACCTCCTCAACCTGGTGGACTTCTTTGAGAAGGTCAACAAAGCAATGGATGAATGCAAAATTGTTCACACTGCCCACCTTGACCTGGCCAATGCATTTGACACAATACCCCATTCGGGCATTGTTGACAAACTCAAGAGGTTAGGTACAAACCCATATGTCACCCAGTGGATACCCAACTGGTTCACAGACAGGACCCAGGAAGTTAGAATTGGGGAGTCTACTTATACAAAGAGGCCAGTCACAAGTGGAGTCCCTCAGGGATCAGTCTTTGGGGCGCTCCTCTTTGGCATTTACTTTTCAGAATTCAAGGCCAATATCAGTGGTATCTGGTTGATGAAGTGTGCAGATGAATGGAAATTTGGAGCTGTCATTGAATCTCACACTGACACAAATGTTCTCCAGGATGGGCTGATACAGACAAACAACTGGTGTCAGAGACATGGACTTAAAACAAAATGCCAAGAAATGCATAATAGTATCCTTTGGGAAGTCATCCATCACTGGTAACTATCATATGACAACACACCCCTTAGAGCTGACCCAGTAGTCAGGGACTTAGGGACACACATAGTTAGTAATCTAGCCTTTGACCATCATGCGTCTACAGTCGTGAGGAAATCATTCTATGTTGCACATACAAAGGTATGGCATCTAAGTCCAAGGAAGTCATTGTTCCCCTGTATTCAGCATTCATTAGACCTATCATTGAGTACAATGCCACATTCAGTATGTAGCTAATCAGGCATATCCAACAAATGGAACATCCAGAGAGGTTCCTCACTAAAAGAATACATGGCATATGTAAAATGTCCTATGCAGACCACCTTAAGGCTCTGTCCCTGTATTCTGTTTCCTACAGGCTTTTGAGGGGAGATCTATGTCTGGCATACCAGACATTGTCAGATCCCACTATGATGGACCTCTTGCATATCCACTAAACAAACAGCAGCAGAATTACCCATTCTAATGACTTAAACCATGCATGTAATAAAAATAGGACCTGCTGGAGAGATAGGTATGTATCCAGAGACTACCCCATCTATGGAACAGGCTCCCCATCCATGTGAAGCAGAGTTTCTCCCTAACCCAATTCAAGTGCAACTTGGACAATTGGATGGGAAAATGGAATTTCATCTTTGGTTTGGCACCTACGTATGTCTCTAATGGACACAGGTAACCTGTAAATGGTTCATCTCACAGGCCCATGCTTACACTAATCAAGGGTATTAGAACTTGTCAGAGATTTGGGATGCATAGCTAGATTTATAAAGGCCCTTGTGGTCATTAGCCTGGTAAACACTTATAAACCTATGAGCCTATATGTTGATGATGATGATTGATATATTTTCTCTTGTTTGAAAGATGATGCTGGTTCTAAACAAAAAAACTGTGAACCTTCTCCCTTATGTATTTAACTGTTCCATTAGGACCAACCACATAATACCTAACACTGAATATGCGTTACCTGTATTTACGCCCTGAACTCATTAAAAAACACCAACATTGCTACAACTCACCTAAAGATTGTTAAAGAAGAGTAACTGTGGTCAGTATAGTTAAGAAAAGGCAGCATGATATATGCTCATTCTCTGGACCCAATAAAAGCAAAGGGTTTTCCAGTGTAGAAAATGAAATGACTAAGTATTAGTCCATGTCTCACCTGCCTCTCCTGCTTTTACATTATTACATCTTGATACATTGTTACATCTTGATACATTGTTACAGCTTGATACATTGTTACATCTTGATACATTGTTGCATCTTGGTACATTGTTACATCTTGATACATTGTTACATCTTGATCACTTTCCTCTTGGAATACCATTATTGCACAGCACTTAGTTTCACCTTAAATGTCAGCTTTCTTTAGACAAGGTTAGGATTATATTGCTTTAATTTTTTCTTTCCCTTTTATCCATCTTGATGAAACATAGACAGGGCCAGCCATAGGCGAACTGGCATCCGACATGAATGGCTCCATGGCATCCCCCATGCTCACTCCCCCCCCAAAATTACCCAGAATTCTCCAAGCACCCCCAATCCTGAGGCCAGCCCATAAAATCCCAATTATTTTTTTCTTCCTTTTCTCATAGTTTGCCTTACTCTTCAGTTTTTCCTGCATGCATTCATTCATTCTTAACCAGACAACACTGCATTCTATATAACTGTGAAAAAAATAGCTGTTTTTAAACCAGGGGTCTATATACTATTAGGGCCCCAGAAGCCATGCGGGTTCTAGATGTTCTAAGATTCAATTCAGAGCTTTTTTAACTGTGGAGCAAATAAATGAAATAAGCTGCAGTCCCCAGGACCCAGAGTGGTTCTACATGCTGTAACGTGAATTTCAGATTTTTTATCAATGTTTTCATCCAGTGATGGCCTGAGCAACAATCCTAATTAATGAAAGAAATCATTTTTTTCATTTTTGCTTTCCCATACATCATTTCATACCATAACTAGCAAGAAGAGTACTGTAATAAATGTGGGATAAGCAATCAAATTAAGCAGAAAGTCTAGAAAAGCTACAGGGTTATAGATACACTGAGGTGCATATTAAAGCTTTTTTTCGAACCTTTTGATCCAATAATGGCTTCAACATATATTATGAGTAAGGAAAGAAAAAGTCATATTATTAAGGACAAAATAAGTTGTATGTAAGGCTTAATGCTGAAATCTGACAAAATAACAATTCACAATAAAATGAGATGACAATTACTTGCAAGGATACACAAATGATGTATATATACGTGAGTGTGTGTGTGTGTGTGTGTGTGTGTGTGTGTGTGTGTGTGTAGATAGATAGATAGATAGATAGATAGATAGATAGATAGATAGATAGATAGATGGATGGAATTAATATCTTCAGCGTGATGCCTCCTCAACCCTACCCTGCCTCCCCAAAAGACCAAAAGGTAGCCATTATCTGTGTACCTATCTGATGTCAGACTGGGACAAACCTGAAAAACAAAGAGAAGATAACATATTTCAACCTGTTACTGTCTAATATATATAGACCAAATGTCTCCTTACTCTTCCCCAAAAGATAGCCACCAGTATAAACATCTGTTGTTTGATTGTAAGGAAAGTGAAAACATATTGATCACAGTAATGTTTCCAACGTGTTACTTATAGACAGTTCACTACTGCTATACAAGATATAGTAACCCTCATTGCATACCTCCATTGTTTGTGAGGAAAGTTAAATAAATAATGACCACACTGTCCCTATCCCAATGTACTCTATTTTGACTTGTGCACACCTCTGAGGTTTGAAAAGAAAATTTGAAAAGTAATGACATTGCATCTTGGTGTAAACCTTAGCTCCAGATGATGGTCACTGTTGAAGTAACACCCCGAACCCATGTGCAAAAATGGGAAAAGGCGTTGTAGATGGATGGATTTCTTTGCTTTACCTAACTTTGCCATAGACTGCTGGTAACTTTAGTTATATTTTGATAATGATTATCACATGGTGCATTGTTCATATATTGTTGGCTGTTAATTCAGCTTTTATTGTTGGTAATGATAAGTATTGTCATTTGTTACACTGTTTGTTATACAATGTTTTTTTTACTGCAGCCTTACATATGTCTGTTATAGCAATAACCCACAGCTGGGTGCAGATAATGCTGATTTACCCACAGTTCATGTGGTTTGGTCATAAGGGGAAAGAGAGAGTGGTCAAACAAAGCCAACCATGGGTAAATGAAGCATTACCCACACCCAGCCATGGGTTATTGCTATTATACAATGGCATTATTTAAGCAAAATGTTAGTTACTTTTCTTAAATAATGTCCTTGATTATTGACACCATGATGCTGTTGCACATTTTCCCTGGTATTTTGGGGATTTCCTGATGTACCGCTCATACGTATGGGATTTACATTCCCATGCTTATGCAGTAAAGGAAGCAACAGAGAAAGGAAGATCTCTATTCCTTTTTTTTCTTAATTAAAACAATGAAATCCAGAGATTTCAAATGAACAGGAGAGATAGGAGAGAGAAAATATAAGGATAATCAGATATGTTTTTGCATAAAGTACTTGATTATCCTTGTATTTGTTTCTGTCCTACCTCTCTTGTTCATTTTGTCTCCATTTTTTGTAAGTTTATTTAAAACAAAATGAAAGACAAGTACATTTTAATAACTTATATTAATGGAAGAAAGTTTGGGCGACCGGATATTTTTCCATTGGTATATGCTCAATTTACAACAGGCACACTGGTTGAGCTGACCAATCAGCATGTTCGTTTTGGAATGTTAATGGACATTCATTGTATAATATGTAATATCAAATGCGTTTACATTATTTACTGCCAACACTGTGTCTCATTTGCAATTTATGTCACTTTTGCTGAGTCCTCCATTTTCACTGACAACATACCCAACAGACCCCTTAGATCCAAAAATACACATCTGCTACAAGTGTATAACCCAAAAGACCCAGCTAGCCAATTTCTATACTCCCACATCATAGGCAAAATATGGAACTCTCTTCCTATAACTCTCAGATCAAATCAAAACTCTGTCACCTTTAAATCCTCCTTACATACAGTAACTACCTTTCCTCTAGCTGGACCAGTAACTGTTCCATATCCTCCTTTCTAAAAACATGATCTCCCCCTCAAACTACACCCAGCCTCCACTCTCAAACCACACTCACTATCCTTCCTATTCTATATCTTAGATACAATGAAAAAGTGTTCATTGTAACTCCCTAATTTGCTTGTCGATATGTTATATGCTATTGTGTTGAAAATGCTCTAACATGTACATTTATGTTTTTTTTTTTTACTGTAGAACTTTTGCCTTTGTTGTTATGGTTCATCTTATTTTGCTTATGCTATCTCTAATTGTTAATTTATGTTTTTCTTTAACTTTGCTAGTATGTATACTGTTATATTTTATTCATTTGTTCTAGCTTGTAACATGTTCTTGGAGCTTTTGTCCCTGTGCCTCCACTGAAAATGGGCTTGCTTGGCCCAGTGGACTTTCCCAGTAATCAAATGCCAATAAACAAATATTAAAAAAAAACACCATATCAAAATGTCAACACTAACAATACTGACACCTAAGTACCGACAGTTCATACCTACACATCAAAATACAGTACTCAAAACACCTGCAAAAACATCCAGCCTCACATTAATGTAATCAACCAAATACAAATAGTCTACTGTTGTGACAGTTTGCAGTCAAAATAAAATAATTGTGATGGTTTACAGTCAAAATAAAATAAAACAAACAAAAAACAAGACCCTAAGTATACCATAAAGTGTGGTTTCTTTAATTAGTGGTAGTGATAATAATTATAACCAGCAGCCCAAGAGGTAAATCTTCCATTGCTAGAAAATAACTGGCAAAAATAAAATATGTACAAAAGCAACGGAACGAACCAGGCAGAATCCAGGCAAGAGGCAAAAGCACAAAAGTCAGTGATGCTGTATAAAAGCACAACAGTCAATAATACTGTGTAAAATCATTCATCATTCATCATGGCAAGAAATCCAAGAACCACGCAAGAAGTCTTCAAATAATAAAAACAATCTACAGGTTTAATAAAAAATGGTAAGCGCTTTCGCTGTAGAGCTTCATCAGACCAAGTACAGACTAAAGGAATCACACTATATATACACACATATTATCAAAACTTCATCCAATCAAAAGCTGTTCAAAGTAATTAAAAAATTAGCAAGTCGCAGACACTTAATTGAATCATTCATCTGAAACAAATGAATGCTCATTCATTCAAATAACAAAGCAAGCAAAATAAGCAATATTAAAACACATGCTAAAATAGCTGCACTAAAATCTGTCTAATAAAGAAACAAACAAACAAAAAAAAATTTTTATATATATATATATATATATATATATATATATATATATATATATATATAGTAAATGAATTATTACATAATATTATGCTCTTAAATGAACTATACTAAACAAGAATATATAAACATAAGAATATATATATATATACAAAAATAAATATATGTATATATGCATACAAATATCATATAGTCCCAAAAATCATTTATGTAACCTTCTTTTCTTTAATAAAGGTTTAATAGAGGCCATTTCATTAAGGCCTTTTCCTCTGTCAGCACAAAGTATAACAATCCAACAGGTTTTTCTATGCTCAGTATGTGTCAGAATATCACCTTCTCTAATACTGGGGTAAATAATTTCAATGACTCTGAAATTAAAGGTGTGAGTATTGCCCTGTTCTAACACATGCTTTGAGAGTGCATTATGTAAAGAGCTTTTTCTAATATGATAAATATGCTCCCTCATTCTGTCACGGAGCACCCTGTTGGTTTTGCCAACATAAAAAGAACTACAGGCTGTGCACTCTGCTAAGTAAACAACATGGGGGGTCATGCAGTTCACTTCTACTTTAAAAAAGAACTCTTTTTGAAGATCTGGATGATAGAAAACATTAGATGTATTAATAAACATACAAAAATTACCGGTACCACATGGCATAGTGTGCCCCATAACAGGGGTCGTGTTGACAGAATTCCTGTCATAACGCAAGAGCCTCCTCAAGTTTTTATGATTCTTTAATCTAAACTTGGGAATATTGCCCACTATCCTAGCTATATCATCATCTTGTAAGATGGACCAATGCTGTGCAAAAAGATCAGTAACTTGTCTATAGTTGCTAGTAAAAAACAGGGGAATTTTAACTTTATTCGTGGTGTTATTTTGACCATTGATGAAACCTGCCTCCAAGGCAGGTCCAAAATATGGTCTCACTGTGGTTAGCCTCAAATCTTTGAGGTCTGACCATTGTTAGCTGATTTCACTGGCAGTGTATCCCCTGTCCAATAACTTTCTATGCAAACCAGCAAGCTCATGCTGGATACCATCCAAAGATGGATTTAACCTAGAGGCCCTCATTCCCTGTCCTCTGATTAAATTTCTAAAAATATAACCAGGATGCATGCTGGACCTAAAAAGAAAGGCATTTCTATGACATGTCTTACGATGTATACCTGTATTAATTGTGTGCTTATCCAACTTTTCAATATAAATGTCCAGAAACTCAATGTGAGTATAAGAACAATTGTAAGTAAACTTAGGACAGTCAGTTAAATTATTAATAACATTAAAAAATTGTACCAAATCATCAGGTGACCCTCGCCATAACAAAAACAGATCGTCAACAAAATGTCGATAAAATAACACATGTTCCTTAAAATGTGTAAGAGGGAATAACATATTAAGCTCCCAATGGGCAAGAAACATATTGGCGTAGCTATTGGCACACGAAGTTCCCATAGCTAGGCCATGTTTCTGTAAATACATCTCATCGCAGAAAGTGAAAACGTTGTTCTCAAGAACAATTTCTAAACGAAAACAAATCAAGTCAATTTGCTTCTCAGAATAATCACTATGTGCTGATAAATACTCATGCACATACTACATGCCCAGATCATTGGGAATCATGGTAAATAATGATTGAACGTCAAAGGTAACATAAATGACATCACTGTTATCAAAGACATCCTTGGTACTTTCATATAAATCCACCAAAAACTGTTTGGAATCTCTTAAAACTGTATGATTTTGACTGATGACAGGTCTCAAGAACTTCTCAACGTACAGAGAGAGTGGTTCAGTAACCCACCCTCCTCCAGCCACAATAGGTCGAATGGGAGGATTGGTGGGATGCTTATGGATTTTAGGCAAACCTTGAATTGATGGAATTAATGGATCAGTTACTTTCAAGAAAGAAGATAATTCTTCAGTGATAAGATAAGCAGAAAAAATATCCAAAATATCATTACCAACAGATGAAATAACATGATGCACATCCCCAATCGAGATCTTATCATAAACATTAACATCACTTAACATCAAAGTCATGGATTGACAATAATATGACCTATCCATGACAACTATAAGTCCGCCTTTATCTGCTGGGCAAATTACAATAGAACTATTATTTTGCAACTGATTCAAAGTTAACCTTTCTGGCTATGTAAGGTTATATCGGGTGTGCTTCCTAAAATTATTACAATTATCATAAAAATGATAGATATTTTCTTCAGTCAGTTTAAGGTATGCCTCAACCAAAGGGTGATTACTAGGAATAAAGCTACTAGGCTTCTTCAGATTAAAATAATAACCCACTTCTTCACTGGGAACAGGTCCTACATCAGAACCACCATATATCAGACGTAACACAACATTCCTGCAGAAAACTTTCAAATCTAAAATTGTATCCGACATCTTGCTCTTGCAAGAGGGTATAAAATTTAAACCCTTACAAAGGACCCTACGTTCCTCAAGTGTCAACACATGTGCAGATATATTAAGGATTAATGATTCAGTGCCTTCCCCCACAACTTTTTCAGGGTTTGAATCGGATGTTGCTCCACTGAAAATTTGCACTTGTGGCACCCTCTGCTGACTGAACCCTCTGCCCCCCTCCCTTGTCCATACGGACTGGTAGGGGAAAAGGGAGTTCATCTATGGTGCCATTCCTGGCTATGTTAAAAGTTTCAATGCCAACTGTGGGAAGACTTCTATCCTTCGGTCTGACAACATTACCTGAATCCTGACCTTTATTGTTATATTTGTTCACAACAACTTTTGGGTACAAACTACCCATGTGATTCACACTCCTAAGTGGCACCGGGTTGTTGGACTGCAACCCTAGCTCAGTAGTGTCAGAAGGAGATACTTGATTGCCTACCATGTCCGCAACATCTCCAGCTACTTCTGCAAAACTTAATACTCTAGTATTGGACCCTTTAACTAAATCATGAATACGTTCATCACTAACGGTATCCCCCACAGACTCAACAATACATCTATTAGAAGCATAATAATCGCTGCTATCTGCAGCATGATTGACATTAACTTTAATTACATTATTCCTTGCAAAATTGTCCTCATTGTTATGTCCTGTACGCGGCCACATAAAGACGTGGCCGTTCCGAAAGTCATTTATGTCCCTCAAAACTTTAGTTTTCTTCTGATGCACTAGCTTCCACTCAAATACGGCTACACCATCTAACAAACTTTCAAAAACAGGGGTCAAAACATCATGACGATATTTCTTAATGAGTACATCTTGCTTTTCTTGTAATGTATGTCTTAGTCTGCCACTGTGGCCCTCATGCTGATACCTCAAGCCGCTGAATGGTCACTCAGCAAAAACAAGAAAGTTTCATTAAAAAATGCAACTTTGGCACTTTCAACAAGTCACATTTATGTGACTCAACAGTGTTATTGGGGTCCAAAGTAAACTGTCTTCACCACTCATTGTTTATCTTGTCCTAAATGTGTGGTCACATAATTAACTCTACTTTTAATAATGTCTCTGTGTTCTTAGCATATAACAAGAATAATGGCATCACCGCCAAAGCAGGATGATTTATAGGTTCATAGGTTCATAGGCTGGTACTAGGCTATCAGCCCTAGGGCCTATACAAGCCTAGCCATAACAATTCCCTGGCTATTTCTTCCCACAATATTTACTTTCCTGGACCCCTGTCTAGCAGGGCGAATGACGTGATCCCCGGGGTGAATTTCCTGTCTCCCATCCAATCTTCAAGGTTCCTTTTTTAAGAGGGCTAAAGAGACACTCTGCTTGACATGTATGGGCAGTCTATTCCAGAGTCTGTGGAGTGTCTGCATCAGGAACCTATCCCTCCAGCATATTTTGTTCATTGTGATGACAAGGTTTAGATCCTTGGAGTGTGTGGCTCTGAGGGATTGGGATTTCTTTAAGTGTAGCAAGTCCAACAGCTCTGGGTTTGACATAGCCTTGTATGTTAAGCAGAAATCGTCTCTGAGTAGACGATATGTGACAGAGAATAGCTGGAGTTTTTTAGATGGTCAGCATAAGGCATCTGCTTTAGGCCTGTGATTCTTTTAGTAAGGTATTTCTGCAGCCTTTCCAGTTGTTGCAGATATCTTGAGAGGTACATACCAAATGGGGAGTTGTATTATATAATGCGTCTAATGAGGGATGGGTACAGTGGGACAATGACCTCCTTTTTTCTGGATGAAAATCCCTTAATGATGAGGTGTGCAACATAGAAGGATTTCCTGACTGTTGGATGTGGCTATCGAAGGTGAGACCACTGTCCACATGTGTCCCTAAGTCTCTTATCACGCTTTTGCTGTTTAGTGTTCTGCCACCTATGTGGTAATTCACGGGTACATGTTTTTTCCCAAAGGGAATAACTATACATTTTTTGGCATTGAGCTTGAGCCCATGGCTCTGGCACCAAGCATCTGTTTCTGTAAGGCTCTTTTGTAGAATATCCACATCATTTGGGGATTCAATAATGGCTCCCAGTTTGCAGTCATCTACGAACTTTGTTAGCCAGAGTCCTTTAGTGTTGGCCTGTACTTCAGAGAAGTAGATGCCAAACAAGAGCGGTCCCAGGACTGAACCCTGAGGTACTCCACGTGTCACTTGTCTGGAGCTGGATTTGGAGTTGGCTGCTTTTACAGTGTGGTTTCTGTCAGTAAACCAGTTGGCAACCCATTGAGTGACGTAGGTATTAATGTCCAGCTTAGTAAGTTTATCTATGATTCCAGAGTGGGGAATGGTGTTAAAGGCCTTGGTGAGGTCCAGATAGGGACCACCATAAGCCAAAGAACATAACTTCACACATTCAGAAATCAACACAGAGTATTTTGGTTTAAAAACATGATTAAAACAAACTAGACAACATACTGCAAAGAGCAATGAAGTGTAAAGGTAGTCAACACTGTTTGAATATGACTCCTACAGCTTCCATATGCTGAAACTCATATTCTATTCTTTGTCTGAACCAAGCAGGTTCACTTTTCAGAACAAGAATCATTCTTACTATCACAGAAGAAATCCTTGCAGTATTGTCACCTTGTATATAATGTAAACCTTCAGGCAGAACAGCATATTTCTGCTTTGATTCCATATTTCTACACTTGCAATGAATTAACAGAACACAAAAACTGTTTTACTGCTTCTGCTTGACACATTGGCCCCATATCTCTCAACCTCTTAGTGCAAGAAATCTGGACAAATCCCGACATAATGGAGGAACAAAGGCCCAAAAATAGGGACACATTTTACATATTGCTCCTATAATCTTAAAAAGTTACTAGAGTAACAGGGTTTGCTTTGCCATGCATTTTCTTAAGGATTTGAAGTCTGAAACTTAACTGTATGTCAATATTTGGTGACTTCAATCCTCAGATCATTCCAGTGATTTGCCAGAAAACCACAAATTTTATGAGGAACAGGCCAAAAATATGAGCCAAAAATCTGTACATTCTGCAAAAATCAGGATTGTTGAGAGGTATGATTGGTCCAAATTTATAAATGTTAACCTTGTCAAATTCATAAAGTCCGAATATGGGGTTGTTGCACAAAGATGTGCAGCTGCTGATTGGGCTGTCGTCACTGGCACAATAATGAGGTAATTCAGTGGAGATGCATATGCTAATTAGCTGTGTGCTGTCTCTCTCTCTCTCGCTCTCTCTCTCTCTCTCTCTCTATATATATATATATCTTTCTCTCTGCTGCAGAACAATCTTAGGGAATGCATCTACACACTTAAATGACTTATACAATCACTCGGCCTCAACTGCTACCTCCATGTCAAGGTAGTGAACAGGAACAAAAGACCATGTACAACTATACCTGTAAAGGTACGTGCTGTGGTGTTTAGTGGTATGTTAGGGCTGGGAAGTGTGTGAGACAGTGAGTGTATGCAAGGAGCTGCATGTGTGACTATGTGTGAGTGTGTGTCTGCCTGTAAGGTACCAGTAGGGAAGGTAGGGAGGGGAAGATGCAGGGGTGTGTTTTTGTGTGAGTGGAAGAATGGATGAGTGTGGGAGTGTTACTGGGTAGGTAACTAGAGGACTGTGTGTGTCTGTGTCTGGATGGGTTGGGGTAGCTGTCATACCTCCACATACACCTAGACTAATGAGCTGAGTCTACAAAATTGGTTGGAGGGAACACAAGTCAACAGGGATAACTCATGTCATAATGGCACTTTAACAGTATGAGGATCGGGGGGCACTAGCCACCAGAAATAATGTGTGCCCAAGTGGCATGCAAACTGAATGTATTTTGGGGATGGGGGAATCACTAGACACCAGGGAAAAGTAGCATGCCATAAAAGGTACTAAGTGGACCATAAACCCTGTAACCCCCCACCACCAATACAAGATATTAGATCTCTACATCACCATTATGCACCAGGGATTGATATTTAAAGCATATAATAATCATCGTCATAATCATCAATCCCATTTTTCTGATTTCCTACATGGGGTCGGGGTGTCATGTCACTCATCACCATTTCCCCCTATTCAGTGCCACTCTCCTACCTATACCAGGAATCTACACTCATACCTGACTGTCACAACTCTTGTCTCATACAATCCATCCACCTATTTTCTGGATCCCCTCATTTTCTCTTGCCTTTTTCCTGTCTGCTCCAAATCTTCCTCACCAGATTGTCATTTGCATTCCTGTACATGTGCCAGAACCACTGCAATCTGTTCTTTTTTACATTTTGTGCAACTGGATCTACTTTGGCTTCTTTTCTTATGTCCTCAGTTGTTTGTCTGTCCCACAATGTGAATCCTACCATCTGTCTCAGGCACTCCATCTCCATCATCTCCAGCTTCCTCAACTGCTCTGTCTTTACTGCCCAGGTTTCCATACCAAAAAGCAGTACTGGTCTCCTCACTGTTTTGTACACCTTGCTTTTCAGCTTCTTTCATAAACTACCCCTGACACTCTGTGCCATTTGTCTGCAACCCCTCTGATTCTAGCTTTGACTTCTTCATTCAGACTTCCCTTCTCCTCAACAAACTTTCCCACATATTTGAAGCTGTTAACCTGTTCCACTATTTTCCCTTCTATCTCAGTTTTTAGCTTTCTGCACCTTCCATTTGCTGCAGTTACAGTTGTCTTATCTGTACTAATTTTCATCCCATGTACCTTCAGTTTTGCATTCCATTCCCCTATCCTTTGTTGAAGTTCTTGCTCAGAGTCTGCCTGTAGTGCCACATCATCTGCATACAGTAACTTTGTTACTCTGTCCCCTTTGACCTGTTTGCTAATGTAGTCCACCACCAGTATAAACAGCAGTAGGCTCACAGTTGAACTCTGATGCACACCTATTCCCTTCTATGAGACTAAATATTGTTTGTACTTGAGTCATTGAATCCTTGTATATAGCTTGCACTAATTCTACCAATATTTCTGGGACTTTGAAACATCACAGGATTGCCCAATCAGCTTTCTTGAGACTTATGCTTTCCCCAAATCTAAGAATGCCCAGTTGGACTGTCCTCATTTCTAGCCTTTTCTCAAGTATCTGTCTCATTGCAAACATTGAGTCAGTTTTCTATGCATCCTGATCTGGACCTGAACTACTCATCTCCCACCTTGCTTTCTACTACTCTGCATATTCGTTTATCAGTTAACTTCTCCAGAACTTCCATGCAGTGTGTTAGCAGTTTGATACCACTATACTGCCTACAGTTGTGAATGTCCCCTTGGTTCTTGAACACTGGCACTAGTATGCTTATTCCCCAGTCATCTAATATATGTCTTTTTCTTCATGCTACGATGAGTACCCTCAGGAACCATTTTACCCCTGTCTCACCCAACATCTTTACCATATCTATTGTGACCTCATCTGAGCCTGCTGCTTTCCCTGATTTCATTTTTGTTAGTGTTGTTCTTACTTCTTCTGTGGTAGGCTTCTCCTCTTCTCTTGCTGCAGGCTGTGTATGGGGCAGTAAAGCTTCTGTGGGTTTTTCTTCCATCTGCCTTTGATATCCTGTAGACTGGTAAGCAGGTTGCTGCTAGCATCCCTTATGAAAGGTGTTTGACTATTTTCTTTATCTTTCTGTCTTTGCCTTGCAAACTGATAGAATTTCTCTGTGCCACCTACTGAGTCACTTTCCAGAAGCTGGTAGGGTGTACCGAGTCACTTTCCAGAAGCTGGTAGGGTGTACCGAGTCACTTTCCAGAAGCTGGTAGGGTGTACTGAGTCACTTTCCAGAAGCTGGTAGGGTGCACTGAGTCACTTTCCAGAAGCTGGTAGGGTGTACCGAGTCACTTTCCAGAAGCTGGTAGGGTGTACCGAGTCACTTTCCAGAAGCTGGTAGGGTGTACCGAGTCACTTTCCAGAAGCTGGTAGGGTGTACCGAGTCACTTTCCAGAAGCTGGTAGGGTGTACCGACTCACTTTCTAGAAGCTGGTAGGGTGTACTGAGTCACTTTCCAGAAGCTGGTAGGGTGTACTAAGTCACTTTCCAGAAGCTGGTAGGGTGTCCTGAGTCACTTTCCAGAAGCTGGTAGGGTGTACTGAGTCACTTTCCAGAAGCTGGTAGGGTGCACTGAGTCACTTTCCAGAAGCTGGTATGGTGTACTGAGTCACTTTCCAGAAGCTGGTAGGGTGTACTGAGTCACTTTCCAGAAGCCGGTAGGGTGTACCGAGTCACTTTCCAGAAGCTGGTAGGGTGTACTGAGTCACTTTCCAGAAGCCGGTAGGGTGCACCGAGTCACTTTCCAGAAGCTGGTAGGGTGTACCGAGTCACTTTCCAGAAGCTGGTAGGGTGTACTGAGTCACTTTCCAGAAGCTGGTAGGGTGTACCGAGTCACTTTCCAGAAGCTGGTAGGGTGTACTGAGTCACTTTCCAGAAGCTGGTAGGGTGTACCGAGTCACTTTCCAGAAGCTGGTGGGGTGTACCGACTCACTTTCTAGAAGCTGGTAGGGTGTACTGAGTCACTTTCCAGAAGCTGGTAGGGTGTACTGAGTCACTTTCCAGAAGCTGGTAGAGTGTCCTGAGTCACTTTCCAGAAGCTGGTAGGGTGTACTGAGTCACTTTCCAGAAGCTGGTAGGGTGCACTGAGTCACTTTCCAGAAGCTGGTATGGTGTACTGAGTCACTTTCCAGAAGCTGGTAGGGTGTACTGAGTCACTTTCCAGAAGCCGGTAGGGTGTACCGAGTCACTTTCCAGAAGCTGGTAGGGTGTACTGAGTCACTTTCCAGAAGCTGGTAGGGTGCACCGAGTCACTTTCCAGAAGCTGGTAGGGTGTACTGAGTCACTTTCCAGAAGCTGGTAGGGTGTACTGAGTCACTTTCCAGAAGCTGGTAGGGTGTACCGAGTCACTTTCCAGAAGCTGGTAGGGTGCACTGAGTCACTTTCCAGAAGCTGGTAGGGTGCACTGAGTCACTTTCCAGAAGCTGGTAGGGTGTACTGAGTCACTTTCCAGAAGCTGGTAGGGTGCACTGAGTCACTTTCCAGAAGCTGGTAGGGTGTACTGAGTCACTTTCCAGGAGCTGGTAGGGTGTACTGAGTCACTTTCCAGAAGCTGGTAGGGTGTACTGAGTCACTTTCCAGAAGCTGGTAGGGTGCATCCGATGTCTTGTTCTTTTGTACTGCAACTCCATTCTTAGCCTCTTTGATAGCCAACCAGCATTCCTTCCTAGCCCGATCCATTTTTTCTATCTCCCACTTTTCCTGCACTCCTTCTTTCTTTTGATGACTTCCTGGACATCCTGGACTTCTGCATTCCACCACCAGCTA
Organism: Protopterus annectens; assembly: GCF_019279795.1. Taxonomy (NCBI): domain Eukaryota; kingdom Metazoa; phylum Chordata; order Ceratodontiformes; family Protopteridae; genus Protopterus; species Protopterus annectens. The sequence continues at coordinate 1,209,129,060 of NC_056733.1, read as the reverse complement.
TAAGTCTGTTCTGTAGCCCTTACACATGCTGTTTGAGGTACTGCCCATCTTCTTCAACTCTAGCTATTTTATTTTCTTCTTGGGGCGCTAAAGCCCTGTGTAATTCCATGAACTGCTGTGCTTTCTCTCCAGTCATCTTCCAGGTCTTCAGCCTGGTCTCTGTTGACCTTAGACCTTCTCTGACCACTGCTTGCAGCTGATTGTGCCAACCACTGGTGGCTGGACTGCTTCACTAAGGATGAATTTGCAATCACTTATTCTACCACACTGCTCTTTCCTAACTAGGAGGAAGTCTCCCTGAGTTGCATGTTGGCCATTATTGTATGTGATCTTCCAACTCTCTCTTTCTAAGCTATGTGTTGACTACCATGAAGCCATTTACCAGACAAAAGTCTAGAATGGCCTCTTCTTCTTCTTTATTCCTGTTGCCCACCCATGTAGACCAAGGCAGTCTTCATGTTCTGTTTTGTCTGTCCTGATATGTGTATTCAGGTCTGCCATTATCAACATCAGTTCCTGTTCTCCTGCTTTACCTAGTAGGTACTGCAACTGCTGTCTGAATGCACTCTTTTCCTCACCATCACAACCCTGCTATAGTGCATAGGTTGAGATTATGAATACTGACTTTTATTACACAGGAGTCTGATTGCCATGAATCTGTCATTAATTCATCCCTGAAAGTATTTTGAAGCTTCTCCCTCACCAAAATTCCCATACCATTTTTAGCCTGTCCTCCTCCTGAGTAGTAGACTCTGGATCCCAATCCAGGAGTCTTTGCTGCATTGCCCTTCCATTTTGTCTCCTGGATACATAGGATGTCCAGCTTCCTCCTTACCGTCATGTCATCCACTTCCAAACTCCATCTTGTCTATGAGCCTACATTCAGTGTAGCAATTTTTAGCTCATGTTATCTTTACATCCAGCTTTCACTCAACAAACCTATCCCAGGTAACCAAAGCTGGACAATTGGACACCAGCTGGCCACTAGCATATGGTGGGCACACATAAACCATTCTCACTATTAACATGGATCCCTGGCATAGGTCAGACTAGGCCGGGTCCTCAACCCACTTATCACCAACAAATACCAATACCCACTTGGCAACATTCGTTAACAGAACTGAATCATTTAGAGTCAAAATGTTATACCCTCAAGTGGCTAGCACTGCCATGTCATGCAGCCTGTGATCTGTGTGCTCCTATCTTCAGGATACAGTGTACCACAATAGATATCCAAAGCAGTTGGTCTATACAACCCTTCCGCCTATAGGGCACAGTCTACAGTCTGTACCGCTGACAACAGGTCTATTCTTAGGTGAGTGATATGGAAAAAGCCATCATGTTTTTGGAGGTGGGAGGAACCCCACATTGACACAGGAAGGATATGCAAATTCCAAACAGGCATTGCTTGGAGGTCAGGATCAAAATGTATACCTTGTGCATGGAAGGCAAAGACCTTAACTTTTATGCCAACTGATCTTACTCAATTAAAAATAAAATAAAATAAAAAAATAAAAAATATGGGGGAAGTGGGGATTTGAACAGTGCACCCGTGGCACAAGAAGAATCTTCATTAGCTCACTGCACTAACCAAAAAGTTAGTGTAACAATTGTTATTTATTTATTTATTTATTATTTATTTTACATTTGTTTACCAGGGAAGTCCAACTCGACACAGGGCGTTTTTCAGCGAAGGCCCGGGGAGAAAAGCTCCAAATACAGCATATAACTTTTACATCTGACAATTTTGTTTACATAAGGCACTTTCATAGGTTCATAGGTGTTTACTAGGCTAACGACCACAAGGAACTTTTTAAGCCTAGCCATGCATCCCAAATCTCTGACGAGTTCTGATACCCTTAATAAGTGTAAGCATGGGCCTGGGAGATGAGCCATTTACAGGTTACCTGTTTGCATCAGAGACATAGATGCCAAACCAAGGATGAATTTCCGGTTTCCCATCCAATTGTCCAATTTGCACTGGAATTGTATTAGGGAGAAACTGTGTTTCACATGGATGGGTTGTCTGTTACATAGACAAGGTAGTCTCTGTGATACATACCTATCTCTCCGGCAGGTCCTATTTATATCACAGGCAAGGTTTAAGTCTTTAGAATGGGTAATTCTGGTACTGTTTGTTTTCTGGATATGCAGGAGGTCCATCAGAGTGGGATCTGACAATGCCCTGTATGGCAGGCATAGATCCCCACTCAAAAGCTTGTCGGTGACAGAATACAGGGATGAGGCCTTGAGGCGGTCTGCATAGGACATATTACTTATGACCTGTATTGTTTTAGTGAGGAACCTCTGTGGATGTTCCAGTTGTTGGATATGCCTGGATAGGTACATACCAAAGGGGGCATTGTACTCAATGATAGGTCTGATGAATGCTAAATACAGTGGAACAATGATGCCCTTGGACTTAGATACCATACCTTTGTTTATAAGTTGCGCAAAATAGAATGATTTTCTCACCACTGTAGACATGTAATGATCAAAGGCTAGATTACTATCTATGTGTGTCCCTAAGTCCCTGACTACTGTGTCAACTCGGGTCTATATCATATGTTCCAAGTTTTATAACTTCGAGCATTAAAATATCGAATTTAAATGTTTGAAGTTATAAAACTTCGAACATATGTAAAAAAAAGCAAAAAAAAAAAACAAACAAACCCAAAACTAAACGCTGAAGGCAGGGGGACAAGCCCCCCTGCACCCCTCACATGGGGGGCTGTGCTCCCTCACCCCCCTGCTCTTTAAATATACCAACTGTGAGATCGCACTACAGTGCAGTAAGGGAAATCTTCCCTTTACCACACTATAGTGCGGTCTAGGAGTTAGTATATTTAAAGAGCAGAGGTATGGGGGTGTGTGGGGTGCAGGGGGGCTTGCCCACCTGCCTACACTAGTCAGGTAAGTTCTGTTTGTTTGGGGGTTTTTTTATATTATATGTTTGATGTTTGAAACTTTGAACATTAAAGTTTTCAAACTTCGAACATATAATATCGTCCCGATCAACTCTAAGGGGTGTGTTGTCAATATGATAGTTACCAGGGATGGATGACTTCCTAAAGGATACTATTATGCATTTATTGGCATTTAGTTTTACTCCATGAGTCTGACACCAGTTGTTTGTCTGTATCAGCCCTACCTGGAGAACATTTGTGTCAGTGTGAGATTCGACAGCTCCTAATTTGCAATCAATACAAAAGAACAGTGCACTGTAGTATGATAGTCATTAACATTCTTCTTCCAGCTTTTCCCAGTTAGGGGTCACCATAGCAGATCACCTGTCTGTTCATGACTGGCAGTAGAGCTTTACAGTGTCAAGTTGCCAGCCCGGCACCCAGCCTTCCACGGAAGGCACACACACACCTAGGGCCAATTTAGAGTGTCCAATCCACTTACAGCATGTTTTTGGGATGTGGAGGAAACCAGAGCATCCAGAGGAAACCCACATAACCACAGGGAGGACATGCAGTCTCTACACAGAATGCACCCCAGCTGAGGATGAAACCAGGGAACCTCTTGCTGTGAGGCAACAATGCTAACAGCTGCACCACTATGGCCACCCATGGTACTCATCAACATTGTAAAACCTAAATACATTTACATGAAGTATTTAATTTCTGACTTGTAACAGTTTATATATGTTCAAAATCATGTTTAGTTACATTTTTAGTATATCATGCAGATTCAAAGGATCTCAATGCTAAGGATGTAATACAATTTGACATAAGAGATGGGATGAGGGGTTACTGAAAGAAGGAGAGAGAAGGGAAAGGTACATTAGTGGGGGTAACAAAGTGCTGGTAGAGAGAGGGAATTCGAAATAGACCAGTAGGAAGTATAAATGATTAATCAGGGTTGTCACAGAGCCATGATTGCAATAGGTGGGATTTTAAGGTTTTTTTGAAGGAAGCAATGGAAGTTGTGCCTGAGATGCTGGGGGGAAGGTTATTCAAATGTTTGGCAAAAGTGTTGCTATAGAGGGATGTACCTGTGGAATTATTGACTTTGGTCACTTCTGATAAGAGTTTTTGATTGGATCATAGGAGTCTAGTTTTGGTGCTTGGGTGTATTCTGTTTTGTAGTGCAGAGTTTGTTTCAGAGTAGTGAAGTAGTTTGTAGGTTAGTATAAACTGTTTATAAAGAATGAGATGGGGAAGTTCCAGCCAGTTAAGTATTTTAAGGGAAGTGCAGTGGTGTGTTCTGTGTGGGGTATTGGTTGCAAATTTGGCAATTTTATTATAATATGCTTGCAACTTGGAAGTTTAGATTTTCTGATATTGGTGAAGATTGGCGAGGAGTACAAAATAGTGGAGGTGAGATGGGTACGTGCAATAGTGGCTCTGGTGGAGTCAGTTAGGAACAGTGTGTTTCTGTATAGCATGGCTAGTTTTTATGTACTTTCTTTATGGTATTGGATATATGTATGTCAAATTTCATGCTGTTGTCGATTTCACCCCCTAGCAGCTTGGTATGATTGACTGGAGATATGACTGTGTTGTTACTAGAGGTGATATTAAATGTAATGTTATGGGTAGAATGCTGTGTGGTTGGAAAGATAAGAAGCTTAGTTTTACTAGGACTTAATAGTTGTGATTCAGAGAGCCATCTATCAACAGCAAGAAAAGAAGATTGTGTTTGTTGTAGCAGTGCCTGTGGAGAGAAAGAAGCACACATTTGTGTGGAATCATCCGTATATTGGATAACAGAAGCTTAGAGTGTGGCAGTATGAAGGTTATTAGTGAAAATAGCAAAGAGCAGTGGTCCAAGAATGGAACCTGTGGGACACCTAGTGAGACTGGTAGTAGTGGGGAAAGTTCCATGTGCCATCTGACTGCCTGTTAGGTAATTTGTAAACCGGAAAATGGTAGGGGAGCTTAGATTTAATTGTGAGTGTGTTGATGAATTTATCATGATTAACCATGCCAAAGGCCTTGGAAAGGTCTAAGAATATAGCTGAGACATAGGTTCATAGGTGTTTCAAACGCTAACGACCACAAGGGCATTTTTAAGCCTAGCTGTGTATCCCAAATCTCTGATAAGGTCTGATACCCTTGATAAGTGTAAGCATGGGCCTGGGAGATGAACCATGTACAGGTTACCTGCTTGCATTACAGGCATAGGTGCCAAACCAGGGACAAGTTTCCAGTTTCCCATCCAATTGTCCAAGTTGCACTTGAATTGGGTTAGGGAGGAAATCTGCTTCACATGGATGGGTTGCCTGTTCCATTGATGGGGTAGTCTCTGGGATACATACCTATCTCTCCAGCAAGTCCTATTTATATCACATAAAGGTTTAAGTCTTTAGAATGGGTAACTTTGCTACTGTTTTTTATGTTGATATGCAGGAGATCCATCAGAGTGGGGTCTGACAATGCTCTGTATGCCAGGCATAGATCTCCCCTCAAAAGCCTATAGGAGACAGAATACAGGGATAGGGCCTTGAGGTGGTCTGCATAGGGCATATTACTTATACCCTGTATTGTTTTAGTAAGGAACATCTGTGGACGTTCCAGTTGTTGGATATGCCTGGTTAGGTACATACCAAAGGGTGCATTGTACTCAATGATAGGTCTTATGAATGCTGAATACAGTGGAACAATGACTTCCTTGGACTTAGATGCCATACCTTTGTTTATAAGTTGTGCAACATAGAATGATTTCCTTACCACTGTAGACATGTGATGATCAAAGGCTATCTATGTGTGTCCCTAAGTCTCTGACTACTGTGTCAACTCTAACAGGTGTGTTGTCAATATGATAGCTACCAAGGATGGATGACTTCCAAAAGGATACTATTATGCATTTCTTGTCATTTAGTTTTAGTCCATGGCTCTGACATCAGTTATTTGTGTCAGCCCCTCCTGGAGAACATTTGTGTCAGTATGAGATTCAATGACAGCTCCTAATTTGCAGTCATCTCCAAATTTAGTCAGTCAGAGACCGCTGACATTGGCCTTGACTTCTGAGAAGTAAATGCCAAAGAGGAGCAGTCCAAGGACTGATCCCTGAGGGACTCCACTTGTGACTGGCCTCTTAGTAGAGGTGGACTCCCCAATTCTAACTTCCTGGGTCCTGTCTGTGAGCCAGCTGGTTTTCCACTAGGTGACATACGGGTTTCTACCTAACCTTTTGAGTTTGTCAGCAATGCCCGAGTGGGGTATTGTGTCAAATGCCTTGGCCAGGTCAAGGTAGGCAGTGTGAACAATTTTGCCCTCATTCATTGCTTTGTTGACCTTCTCAAAGAAGTTCACCAGGTTGAGTAGGCATGATCTGCCCTTGACGAAACCAAACTGGGTTGAGTCAAGACTCTGTTGATCATCTCCATGATAATTCTTTCCATGACTTTACATATAAGGCTAGTGAGATTTATGGGTCTGTAGTTTCCAGGGTCTGTAGCTGGCATACCTTTGTGCAGAGGAATGACTGCTTCCTTTCTCCATTCACGAGGCACGGAGCCTGTTTGGAGGTTACAGTTAAATAGTAATTCCAGTGGCCCTGATAGGTCATGTTTCATGCTATTTAGAAGACATCCTGAGAACTTGCCTGGGCCCATTGAGAGAGTGTTCTTGGTCTTAGAGAGAGCATTAAGGACCTGTTCCCTAGTGATAGTAGGGGGAGTTATATTTGATGATATTTCCTGAGGGAAGGTTGAGGGAGAGAGAGGAGTAAAGCTGGCGATGAATTTATCATCCAGGAGGTTTGCTCAATCTTCTGGCTCAGTATAGGTGGCTCCATTTACAACGAGCTCTGCATACAATTGTGTATTGCCTTTGAGGTTGCAGACATAGCTAAAGAATGCTTTTTAGCTGTCCTTGGCCTGCAAGGCCAGACGTACTTCAAATTTGGCTTTGGTAGACTTTATTTGTCCTCTGAGTTGTTTGTTTAGTTTGATTAGAGTGATTTTATCCTTCTGGGTGCTGCACCTCCTAATTGCTGCCATGATTTTCTTTCTCCTGTTATACATCTGATTGATTTTGTGATTCCACCAGGGTGGCGTGTTTTTTGAGTTAGTTCTGTACTTCTTCCTGGTGGGTATAGCTGCCTCTATGCAGCTATTAAAATTTTTGTAATAGTTTCCATTGTTCCTGTGGTTGTTGACTGTCTGTGTGTATGACATAAGGGCTGTAGTAGTGCTATGTGATGGTCTAAAACCATGTTGTGTATTTGTGAGTAGATTATGAGTTTAGGAATGTCATGATTTGTGTGTGTACACACCTTTCAAGGATTTTTGAGAGGGGTGAGAGTATGCCGACTGGTCGGTAGTTAGTTAGAGCTTTAGAATTGCCTCCTTTGTGGAGTGGAGTGATATAAGACATTTCCCAGAGGTGAGGGACTAGGTTTTCAGATATGACGCAATTAATGAGAATTGTTACATGATGTGCAGTTGCATTTGCTCCAATCTTTAATAATTCAGCTGGTAGTCTATCTGTGGAAAGGGTTGTGGATTTTAGTTTATTAAGCACCTTTTTAACAGTGGAGATGGGGGCAGGTTGCCGTGAAAAGCTCTGTAGTGTTGTTTTTGGGTGGCTTGATAGTAGTAGAAGGCTTTTGAGAGTTAGCTAGAGTGAGGATGGAATCTGTAAAGAACTTGTTGAACTGAGTTGCTATGCTTTTTGAGCTGTCAGCGGTTGGAGGGTCAGGGATGCCAGCTTTACCTGTTTGAAGTACTTTGTTGACGGTTGCCCCAAACTGTTTTTTTTTTAATGTTGTGTAGTAGCTTCTTTTGTCTCCTTTAAACATTTTATTTGCCTTATTTCTAACCTCAACATATTTTTATCAGTAGGGGTACCTGTTTTCTTCCAGTTTACCTTTGTCCCTGTTATGTAGTAGATATCTAGTCTCTTTGGATAACCATGGGGCATAGTTAGCTTTAATTCTGATGGTTTTGGGGGTGCATGGTGGTCAAGTATGTCAAGGAATGTTGAGTTAAAATAGGATACAGCATTATCTAGATTAAGTGTTTTCAAGGGGTGCCAGCTGCAACTTGCTAGAGCGGCAATAAAATTGCTGGGTTAAAGGATTTTTTACTACGTATTCATTGATAAGTGGTGGGTTTTGCTAAATAGGTTTGACTTCTAATTATATAGTTTGGTAGGTGGTCTCTCAGTTTGTCTGGGAGACAGCCTGAATCATTAATTTTGTCTGGTCTGTTTGACAATGTCCAATCCAGTATTGATTGCATCTTTGTTGTTTTATCAACTCTAGTTGGGGCTTGGATAAGTTGCGAAAACCCGTGGAGGTTGATGAAGTTTGTAGAGTTGGAGGAGTTGCGTGTTAGCCAATCAATATTAAAATCTCCTAATATTATGCATTCTTGAGGTAGTGAGTTAGAGGCCCATTGAAGTAGATATTCTATGGTATCTATATTGTTACCTGGTAGGCAGTAGCAGCCAATTAGGTTTATGGCTTTTTAGTATTAATATGTAGTTTAGCAATTATAACTTCTGCTCCTCCTAATGTGGTTAATGGAAGGTCCAGTATTGCAATGTTTAATTGTTTTTTAAATAAGATAGCAACACGTCCACCTTTTTTGTTTGTCCTACCTTTATGCAGTAAGTTATAGTCATGCAGGATTATTTCGTTGTTAGTTGTATCAAGTTTTAGCCATGTTTCTGTGAGCAAGACAATATCAGGAGGGTAGAGGGAAAGGTTTGCATGTAGTTCATAGATTTTGTTTGTGATGCTTCTAATGTTTATATGAAGCAGAAGCAGGTTAGAGGCTTTTTTGGGAAGGTGTGAAAGGGTGTGAGTGGAGTTTTGCATTATTGGGTGGTTGATGGGTTGTTAGAGATAGGGTTTGGGTGTGCATCTCCTCAAAGGGCTAGCTTAGTGGCAATTTGCACTATGGTGTGGATGATGTTAGTAACATATAAGTGGTATGTTAAGACTGGCTTGTTAGTTTGGTGTATTGGTAATGGGAATGGGGTGAATGGGATGTGGTGAATGAGAGGTATGTGAAAGATAGAGGGGTAAATGTGGAGGCTTAAAGGTGTTGCTTCAGTGCTGTTGGTGTTAGTAGTGGCATGATAAGGTAGTGACATGGGTTTAGTGTGGTATTATGAGGTAATGTGCAATGATTTATAAGGGCTAAGAAAGTTCAGATGTTAATAAGGTTCATAGTTAAGTTAAATTAAGTTGGGATTTGTGTAGAGGATTTGTTCAATAGATATGGAAGATCTCTGGCATTATGCAATACCAGCAACATGTTATGATATATGAAGGGAGGGACAGGAAGTGTTACATATACTTTTCAACATCATAAACAGTTTTTGCCCTAGCATGCATTTACTGAAGGACATGTATGTGAAACTCCAATGCCTTACATTAAAGACTGACTTTGTAATCATTCCTGTATTACATAGGCAGGGGAAAAGGAAACATTGCGGATGATCTGACAACAAGGACAGGTATGGGGTAAGGTGTGCATGTCTGTGTGCGTGTATGTGTGTGTGTGTGCGTGTGTGTGTGTGTATGTGTGTGTGTGTGTGTGTGTGTGTGTGTGTGTGTGTGTGTGTGTGTGTGTGTGTGTGTGTGGGCGTTTGCATGCGTGAGTGTGTGTGATGGCATGCGTGCGTGTGTGTTTTCATGTATTTTACTGTGTTTAATTTGTCGCTGAACTGCAAAATACAGCATTGTGGAAACAGGGCCTTTTCACCATAGGCTTTACTACCAACATTAAGGACCTTAGTGAATCTGTGGGATTGTTTTCTTTGTCTTTAAATTTTGTTTTTGTACACTTTTCCCCTAATATGTGCATTAGATTCACCAACAAATTGTTCTTATTCTGCACTAGCCTTTATGCTTCTCAGTCATGATGCACACCACTGCAGCAATTGTTTATGAATGTGCAAATATTCTAACTCTGCTACACTTGCACATCTCTGCAGCTGTTTTCTGGAAATGTGCAAATGTTCTAAATCTGCTACACTTGTACACCTCTGCAGCCAGTGTCTGTGTATGTGCAAATGTTCTGACTCTACATCCTTGCAGTCTCAGATTTACTGCCCTGATTTGAACTGTGAATCAATTATAAATTATATATACCTTACAAATGGGTTCAGGCACCTAGGCAGTGAGACATTTCCCTGTGGTACATTTGACTGGGGAAACATGGCTGAAGTGACATTCAGTTGCAGAGAAATATGGCTGTTTGCAAATTTCCTGTGGGCAAAGAGAAGCACACACTGCCATGCTCACATGAGATCATACTTCTGTAACATATATTCACATCTCTGATTTGTGTTTCTATAAGTGCAATGAATTACTGAGCACTGACACTCTGTCATTGCTTCTGCTTGACACATTTGCCCGAATTCATCTCACAAGCCTGGAAAAGTCTGGCTCTTGGTCATGGGATGAGAGCAAATGGGCTGGTTGTGTGCAGGTATGGGACTCACGGGCCAGATTCCATGGAATCTTGAAAGTAGAATCTATTAGTTTGTCACACTCTGTGACAGCTTCTAGCCTAGAAATACAGCTAGTCTGCCTTTAAATCAGCAACTTTTTTGACAAACAATAGCATCTTGAACAAACTTCATATTTTTATCAAAAGTGGTTACTGTCCACTTTGACACTACATGAAGCATGCACTGGATTTAACTAAATGTAGTTCAGTTATTACTCAAAAACATTTCAGCTTTACACTACCCTTTTGCTTCTACAGCATCAATATCTTGTAACAGCTCTTCATTCTTTTTCTTACATAGTTCTCGAAACTCAGAAGACCTTATTAAGTGCTTTTTGGTAATGTACTTTCTCCTGGTTATAGCCCCACGGCTTGCAATGTCTGAGGTCTCTGTCTGTTACTGTCTTACCAAGTGCCATTTGCCTGCCATCTGGCTGCCATTATTCTCATTTTTTAAATTTTTAACAGTTTTAAGCTTTGTTTTCCCTCGTTTATGTTTAGAGATCTTATTTTGGACACTTCCATCTCTTCAATCACGATTTTAAGCTGAATGTTTCAAAGCTTACTCATTCTGCATCAAGTATTCTTTCCAACATTAGATCTGCTTTCCTTAAAAAATTGCCTCTTAGTTGATCATTTCATGTTCCACATGCGATTCTATCTCAGATGAGTAAATTAGCCATATTACCAAATGTACGGTCTTGTTCTCCATGCTTAATATCAGTTACATGAATATTTATTGATTCAGAGAGTCCTTCATTTCTAGTGAAATGCCATAGATAAGGTAGAATCTTCTTTGTCTTGCATTATGCATGGAGTTTGTTTGTTTTTTTAATACAGAAATCTTGTCTTTCTTTGCCTCTCTAAAGGTAAGTGTATAAAACACTTAACTTGTTGATCACCAGCAATCTGAAAGCACATTGCATATTGCATTTCATTACTTTTTAGTTGTTTCTGAAAGTCTGCTGTCAGTGAAATACTCAAAGCACTGAATCTACAGCCTCCAATTTTCAGGGGGATTCCCAAATGGTTACAGAAACATGATGACTTTAGTGTAGTCATCTTAAGTCAAACAATTCAGAAATATAATTAAATAAGTTAGTGGTTCAGCAGAGTTCAAACACAAATTAAACTTGCACAAGTAATACTTGAGACTTTATGTGAGAAATAATTTATTTAATCAAGAAACAGAAGAAAATCCAAAACCAAGAAAAATGACAGATGTTTTCATCAAAATACTCTATGTTGCTGGGGGCATGATCAAGGATGTGCACGAAAGGAGATGTAGCTTGCAGTAACTCCATACCAACCCAGGAAGTTCTAAGTGTTAAACTGGCCTTTTCTGAGCAGAAATGCCTGGAGCACTCATAACTTTAGTTAAAAACACGTAGTGCAGTTATTTTGAGAAAACCCAAATTATTCTGACCAAATTTGAACTAAAAACTTTTCTTCCATCTCATACCGCATGGCAAGTGAGCCAAAATTATGACAGCCAAATCTAAAGGACAACTGCAGTCTGTCAGGACAAAAGCTATTAGTGAAGAAGAGACTCTTCAGTGCTCACTTGCTTCCCTTAATGCTTTATTGAAAGGAGTCAAAATGGATCTGCAGCTACTTACTACATTCAACTGATGTGTCTGTGTGTCTACTCAGAGAAGCATATATGTATCCTACCGTCAGCCATCCAGTCCCATAGAGACAAATATTTTAACAGTCATGCATGGCTACGCATCCATTTTATACAGGCCTCCTAACATTGTCTGTCAAACATGTAATGATGATGTCGTACACTATAAATTGTCCAGCAGCATTATACAAGTCAGACTCGTGCTGTCATGCCTGTGTTAAGTGATGAGTTCTCTAGCTGATATACCTAGTGAGGGATGGATTCTAATCTCAGTGCAGTCAACTGGTGCATCCACCATCCTCTTGTTCAGTTGGTTTACCTTTAAGTGACCATTTTAGAACAACATGCGAGACACTACTACTACCACCTTCTTCTCACAGTTCAGTTGGTTTACCTTTAAGTGACCATTTTAGAACAGCATGCGAGACACTACTACTACCACCTTCTTCTCACAAACATACACTCCTGATGTCGTCAGCTATAAAGGGTTGTCTGACACTATAAAAGCCAGACTTGTGCTGTGGCACTTACATTAAGTACTGTGCTCTGGATCTATTTAGGTAAGGTTTCTACTCTCACTATGGTCAACTGGTTTGTGTTTAGTTGGTTCACATTCTAAAGACCATTTTAGAACAGCATGTGAGACACTACCATCTTCTTCTCACATGCACACACTGCTGATGTCATCAGTTATAAAGTGTTGTCTGACACCCCAAACATTGGATTTGTGCTGTGGCACTTGCATTAAGTACTGTGCTTTGGCAATAGTCAGGTAGGGGTTCTACTCTCACTACAGTCAACTGGTGTGTGTTTTTGTTCATTTAATTCACATTCAAGATGCCAATTTAGAGTAGTCTGTGAAACACTCCTACTACCATCTTCTTCTCACAAATAGACACTGCTGATGTCATTAGCTATAAAGTGCTGCCTGCCACTTAAAATGCCAGACTTGGTGCTGTGGCATTTGCATTAAGTACTTTGCTCTGGATATGGTTAGGTAGGGGTTCTACTCTCACCACAGGCATTTATCAATCAGTATGGTGATAATTTTAGAATGGCAAACACTGCTGTGTCAAACATTTCTCTGAACATCTTCTTGTAACATACTTGATGTCATCCTGTATAACATGTGCTCTGACAGTATTTAAACCAAACTTATGCTGTGGCAGTAACATTACGTACTGTATTCTCAGACTTTTTGATCAAGATATTTAGGGGTTCTAATCTGACAGCAGGCAACCTGAGTGTGTATTCTTTCACATATTACTTTTCAGACAATTATACACCAAGATATGACTCCACTCCTCCCAACATGTTCTTCTCAGCCTACAATGATGCTATCATACTCCATAAAGTGCAACGTGTCAGTGTTAAAGTCAGACATATATGGTGGTGTTAGTGTTACATTGTATGGAAGTCATCTTCTATACCTACACAGATGAAATGTTCAAATAAGACCCAATCTACTGCTGTGTTAGTAGGTGGTAGTATATTACGATCATTGTATGATCTTGCAAATCACTGTTCATTTCACTATCACTTAGGAGAACCTTTAACATAGCCCTGTGCATCCACCATCCTCTTTTTCCCATCTGGCCACTTGACATCCTTCCTGAAGAGGAGCAGCGGATGTCCTCATGTCAAATATGCATATACAGATCATGAATCAGAGTCCTTCCATGAGCCTTTGCAAGCCATCTCCAAATGACTGCATGTGTGATTGCTAATTCTGTCATAGTTTGGTGCAGATATTACATATGGACAGTGGCATTATGTGCCACAATAAAAACAATACACACATACATGCATAGCCTTACTATCTTCCATCATATAGATATATGGAGTTTGTTTTAAATGGTAAAATAATGGCTAGGGTTTTATCTGATAACTTACTAACGTCTTATGACCCTATGAACATTTCACGTGTCAATACTGCTGTCATCGACATGTGCTATGTTAAGGTGGGGATGTACGGTAGAACTTTAAGAGGATATTGCAATCTGGGATGAGAGGTAAGTTATCAATGACCACTGCTGACATTTGATTACATGTTCCTTCCAACAGCTGTAGTAATATGCCTCCTGAGAACCATTGCCCTGGGATGATATTATGTATATTGTTGGCTTAGTAAGGCATGTGTTTTTGTAATGGAGCAGATCAACATTCTACCCAGTTCTCATTCCACCAACGCAGTGACACTTGCAATATGGCACAAGTGTGCATGTGTATTCCAACCATCAGTAAATGATCTGTGACATACATTAATATAAATCCATACTGATTACATGATTACATACTTCTTGTTTCATCCACATGTTGTGATATACACAAAAATATTGCATGTTTTGATTCAATTGCAACCGTGTGGAATTCATTGTATGGGTAATTGTATTGACATTCCCAGGAATTATTTATTTTTGTTTTAAACAAGAAAAATCTTTATTACATTATCATTTGTGACATTGGCAATCATACATTAATATAAATGAAAACAAACCCTACTAACATCTTTTTAGGTGCAAGCATTATACATCACAGACTGTACTGACATAATTTTAGTTGCAAACATTATATATCATTTATACTCTACGCAATTGTTGTCAATTGATATTCCCAAGGATTATTGAGATGGTCACCAGCACCATTGTGTGAGTATCAGCATTTGTGTCAGTAACTGTTCTGCATTAGCCAAAAACCAGTTCACTTGTAATGTGTCCTCATATGGTATCAGTAGAGTTGCCACCTGACAGATAAACTACAACCCCTGCAGAATAAAAACACACCCCTTGCCTCAGGGTGGACACACCCCTTTCAGCAAGGCACACCCAAAAGCACCAGTTTTATAAGTGCCATACACAGTGATGGGCAGACTTAGATGATATGAAGCCATACACAAAGTGCTTATTTGCACTTTCTACTCCTGCTATCTACTGTCACCCAGACTTATACCCCAGTGTTTTCCTATTTTCCTCCCATTCTTGTGTCCTCATACTATCCAGAATATTTTTTTTGTAGTTTTAATAAACATTCTTCAGGATTCAGTAAACTCTGTGTAGGAATAGCGTTATTCCTACATGGAGTGAATGGTGTCCATGTCCGCATCTCCCTCTCGGCAGAGCACCTTACATATTAATGAAGGTGCACTACTGAGAGGGAGCCACAGACATGGATACTGAATGAGTGCTAGGGGTGTGTTACAGTATCCGCAGATCTGTAGCACACCCCCTGCACTGACAAAGTGCCGTACGGCACTTTACAAAACAAAACAGTGTCCGTGGACACTGAAATATTTAATAGCAGTCAAATCAATGCAGAGAGTGTGTGACAGGTACTGTCACACACCCACTGCATTGTGAAAGTGCCATACGGCACTTTACATTAGAAAGCAGTGTCCATGGACACTGAAATTATAAATGGGAACTTAATGCAATGCAGGGTGCATGTGACAGGTACTGTGACACACACCCCACATTGTGAAAGTGCCATATGGCACTTTATCATACCTTCCAACTTGACAGATTTTCACAGAATGTCCAGATTTTTGCCTCATAGTGTTGGTCTGCTCCTCATAAAATTTCTGGTTTCCTGGCAAATCACTAAGAATTGAAGTCACTAAATAATTAAATTAATTTGAGTTACAGACTTCATATAATTCAGAAAATGCATGCTAATACAAAACCGGACAGTCTAGCAACTTTCTAAGTTTATAAGAGCGATATTAAAAATATGCCCCTAGTTTTGAGCCTTTGTCCCCACAACAAATGTTAGGCATTGTTCAGATTTCTTGCACTAACAGGTTGAGAACTATGTTTTCAATAAAGAAACTGTCCTCGGACACTTCATACGAAAGCTCAAAAATAGGGAACAGTTTTTAAATATTTCCCTTACAAACCTACAAAGTTGATAGAATGACAGGTTTTGCAATAGCATGGATTTTCTGAAGAGTATGATGTGTGAAATTCAAATGTCCCTCAATATTTTCTAACTGCAGTCTTTAGTGATTTGTCACTAATTTGCCAGGGAAACACAGTCCCATGACAAACAGACCAAGAATATGAGGCACAAATCTGGACATCATGCTAAAATCTGTACAGTTAATAGGCTTAGGGATGTGAACTCATGTCATGTAGGGGGTGTGTCACAGTATCTGTAACACACACCCTGGATTGTAAAAATGCTTTACAGCACTAAAACATGAAAAAAAGTGTCTCAGGACACTTATCTAATAATGCAATGGTTAACAGTTTACATTTAAATTAATGTAATTTTTTTTCTTATTTTTGCTGAAAGTTTAAGCATAGCTGAGCAGGATTGCAGGGGGCAACACCTTGTTCAGCAATGCTTAAACTTATCAAGAAACTATATATAAATGTATAGCTGAAATTTGGACAGCTCAGTTAGCTTAGTGGTTAGCATCACAGCTTGGCATGTAGTAGGTGCATGGCTAGAATACCAAGACCAGCAGAGAAGCGCAGTGTGGAGAGGACCCTGTCACCTGACACCAGTTCAAAGGTATGGTGCACAGGGTCATCCAAAGGGACTTGGATATATGCCTGTGCCAGATCGAGGATAGAATGCACACCTCTAAGGGCAGGCTGACTCCATTGTCCAGCACCCAGCACAGCCACCATCAGGGCCATTAAGGGGCAGTGGTGACTGCCCATGGGTGTTGGCCCCAGTCCCACTTTTCCATCTGGAGGCTTGTGGTCCTCCAATTCCCAACCACTCTCCCCATCCAAGGTGTTTACCCCCTCATGTGTCATACACTGCCCCTGTCTGCTGTCTTGTCTGTCTGCAAAAGCAACCTCTCCTACCCAACTTACCTCCCCAAACATACCTACAACCCTTCCTTAACATGCCACTCTTGCCTTAAAAAATAAAACAAAACACCATCTGTCCCCACAAAAATAATCTCATCCAATACATAGCTATCCATTTTGCCTCCATGTACACTGCCATGAATCAATCATCCCACCAAATAAGCAACACATTTATGTCCCCCACACCCCCCCTATTGGATGTGAGGCTCCAAATTCCAATTCATCCACATTATTCACAGTTTTTGTCCACATCATTCACAGTTTTTGCTGGCCAAGAAATGGAGTGCTATAGTCCTGCACATCCCTAGCTGCCTTTCATAGCGTATTTCCCCCTGCTTGCCCTGATTTCACCACTTTCCTATCACCCCTTTTTTATTTTCTTTTTTTGGAATTAGTCTGGATTTAAGCAGGTGTAAGCACCGCTGAGCAAAGCTAAGGGAAGCTAAGCTTCTCTTGGCACCACTTAGTATCATGCAAAGCACCACAAACCTGCTTAAACCTGCTTAAAACTGGTTTAATCCCTCTATCTCATTCAGCCACTGTTCTGCCCAGCAACAAAATAATCATCCCTGCCAGGTCTCATATCCAGGATCCTGTGCACTACAGTCAGTGCAACATGACACAATACCAAATCTACTGTGAGAATTACTAATGCTTTTGTAAACAATATCATGAATTACAATCAACATTAGAGAAAAAAATGTCATAATTGTCAAGTTTTGATCCCAGAACCCTATGCAGTAGAGTCAGAGCAATACACCACTATGCCAAATCAGCTGTGGGAATTAGCAAAGCTTTTATAAATATATAATGCATCACAGTCATTTAACACTAGGGGAAAAAAAGTAATCACTGCAAAGGTCTGAACCCAGAGCACTAGAGTCAGAGCAACACAACACAATACCAAATCTCCTGTGAATGCTTTTGTAAATACATCATGCATTACAGTCATATAAGATGTAAATATATCATACATTACAGTCATATAACATTAGGGAAAAAAGTCATCATTGGCAGGTCTTGAACTGAGACCCCTGTATATTGGAGTTAGAGCAATACACCACTACACCAAATCAACTGTGGAAGTTAGCGATGCTTTTGTGAACATATCATGCATTACAGTCATGTAACAGTAGCTGCCATGTTTTGGATACAGGACCTGCTGAACCAGAGTCACAACAACACAACACTATACCAAATCAGCTCTGGGGAATTAATGATGCATTTGTAAATGTATCATGCACTATGGGGATGTAACATTAGTGAAAAAATACATCCGTGACAAAGTTTGAACCTAGCCACATTTCAACTACAGTCAGAGTAACATACCAGTAAGCCAACTGACATGTGGAGTAGCGTAACTATTTTTACAAACATGTCCTGATTGCCAGTCACACACTACTCCTATAAATACTGGTCCAAATCACAGTGTACTTGGGCCTCTGATGCAGACACAGAACCAGTACACAGACAAATAAATGCAGCTGTATGTATGGGAGGCCTACAATATCTGGTAGAGCTGACAACTGCACAGACTGTTGCGGAATATCCACAGTTGTGCCCCCTATTCATGGCAGGGTCCTTATAAAACCTATTGTGTGTGCACACATACTGGCAAAACAGTGCAGATTGGGGGTTACAAAAGCATGACAGACAGCTCAGTGTCACACATTATACCCATCAGAACACACATGTCCACGCTAATCCTGTGTCACACACTGTATGCATACACATACATCTTACAAATACACCTGCCCTATGAATGACTTGGTATCTCCATCTGTTACAGTTCTTCTATCTGTCACATGTTGAAACCCACAGTCCTGGCCCACAGCCTGGTGTGTGGCATGACAACTGCATACATGTCAATACAACATAGGAATAATGGAGTCCTGCAATGTCCAGCAAAACTGGTTGCTCCTACTGCAATCACTGCCATCCGCAGTACCACGTTAAAGCCCTGAAGGGTGGGACACATTTCACAATTATGAATATGTTTACCACATGTTGCCTAACACTCTTTAGATGGCACTATTACATAACATATGCACCACAGGCACATGCCTTAACTGGACTGTTGTGGGTACCCTCAACCAGGCCATGCTGTGACACAACAGCTGACACCACTCCCTCACTGACAGTTACAGCTTAATCTCCCCCAGTGTCTTCACAATCCCTATTCTGACTCCTGACCAGAATGCAGCAGCTGTTGCCTGCTACACATGCAGCAGTATGTCCAACTATCTGCTACAGACCTAACATTGCTCCCAAACACCTAGAGCAGGGAATCCACACAACAGCCAAACATAAAGGGTTGGGGAAGGAATGCTGAGGTTTTTTACGGGACATGGCTCCTACAAATATACACAGCTGATAGACCAGCATCAATTGTAGCAGCATGCAGAATCAGATGGAAAAGGATCTATGACACTCACATCTGCCTGTCTCCTTACTCACCACAACACATATGTACACAGTACACTGCTACAGAATCTGAAAGTCTGTTAACAATGGGCAGACATACATACCTCTCCACTGTACAGATTTCCAAAGAATTCCAGGTTGTTGCCTCATAGTTTTGGCCTGTTCCACATAACATTTGTGTTTTTCTGCCAAATCACTGGGATGATATGAGCAATGATGTCACTAAATGATGATATACATCTGAGTTGCAGACTTCAAATCCCTCAGAAAATGTATATCAAAACAAACACTGTTACTCTGGCAAATTTCTAAGTTTATATGAGCAATATTTAAAATATGTCCCTAGTTATGGCCCTTTGCCCCCCCCCATTTTGTCATGCTTTGTCCAGATTTCTTGTGCTAAGAAGTTGAGAGGTATGACTGAGCTTCAGGAGTGTAACCACAGTGTACTGTACTGGCAAAGAACAGAAATGTATATAAAGTATTACCTGTGCAAATGTATGTATTTGTAGTAGAACCTGGAAGCCTTGAACATACAGACATAAGTTGCAAAACTTCAAGTAAATAAACTGAACTTGTTTTATGAATGTGGTATCTCAGTATCAGTGCAGCAAGCAGACATAAATCTCTATAGAGGTTTTTGTATCATCTTGAAACTTAAATAATTACTAGGTTGAAAATGTAAAAGTGTTTAACTGTTATGACTTTCAGTTCTACACAAACATGAGACAGATATGTATTTCTGACGCAGATATATTGAAATCTATGTTAGTTGTTGATAGCCTGGGAAGTGAAGGCAGGTGACACATGCTTATGTACTCTGAGCTAACCCAGCATTAATGTTGATTATCACTTTCAGACCTGTCTTACCGAAAGACCTTTGCATGCTTTATGTGTCTGTGTAATTGACAACATCCACTCATCTGCATTTACCTTGCTAATAGTAAGGAACTAGGGAAATGTAAAATCATTTATATAGATGGGAATATATTATATCTGTCTGATGTTTGTGTGGTCAGCAGTGCTCTGAATATCAGGCATCTCTACATTTAATGTTGATTTGAAGCCCTTTATCCAAGGTTTGATCACTTCTATTTTGTATAGTATTCTAGTATTACATTTGTTTTGTTTTAATTATTCTATTCTGTTGGAGTTTTAAGAGTTCCCCTCCCACTTGCCCAATCCTTGTTGTGTTCTTAAATTTGGTGGCTGTTTAGCTGTCCACCCCTACTATACGTCTCATTTTGGACACTCCTCCCAGTCCCATCCCATCATGTTATTCTACTGAGTAGAGGAAAGCATTTCGGAAAGCCCCCCCCCCCCCCTGGTTTCCCAAACAAAAATTATCATGATTTCATCCCTTCCTACTTACTGTAATAAAATAATTCTACTGTATTTGTGTTGCTTCCTACTTTATTAGTTTATTTTGCCATGCTGGCTGTTCTTAAAAGTACTCAATTGCACTTATTCTGCTGCATTTATTACTGCTTGTTAGTAGCCCGATTAAATTGTGACTGATATTCTAAACCTTTAGGTTTAATCACTTGTGCTTCAGGTCAGTTACTGTACATGAAGAAGGTTTGTGGTGCACACTCTTGTGAGAGGAGAGGGTAGACTCTGCCCTTCTGAGCTAGGAATTGCTGGTTAAAGGCTTATTGTGCCTGGTTATTTGAACTGTTTCTTTCTGAGATTGGTGCACCTTGTTTGCTATAGCATAGACTAGATTCAGACCTGCTGAATCTAGCTTTGTTTGCATAACTTGAGCATTAATCCAGGCCATTTTTTTTGGAGAGGGTTCCCCTGCACCCTAGTGGCAAGAGTGTGCAGTTAGAACAAGTATGATTGAAGACCGCTGGAACAGGGCTCCGTTTTGAGCTTTTATACTGGTTAATTGGTTAATTTGTTTAAATCAGTTTGCTGTTGTTTGCTACTGTTATATTTAAGTGTGTATCTGTTCTCCTGTGCTAAACTGACCTGAACAGAGTTGAAGTATCTTTAGCATAATCTGGTTACAGGTTTTTATACAAGTTGGGGAAATGTATAGTATTAAGGATAAACTTCTATATATAAAAAAAATCTGTTTATATTTTAAAATTTAATACAATGGTACCTGTGGGTTTAAATTTGGAGATTAATTGGAAGCAATTACTGTGTAATTGAATAATTGACTTGCTTTTCTTCATTGAATTGATTATATAAGCTGTGTAAATTTTGTGGTGTGCATTACTCCTGGAAAGCTGTGAGCCAAGGCACTAGCGTGTCTAAGGTTCTGTTTCATTAAATTTGGATTTTTTCATCTCTACTGTGGCCAGTTGTGGATTTTTTGCTGTATTCAGATCTGTTTGTGTGATTCCTGTGTTTCCTGCTATGCCATCTTGTGTTGGCCAGTGTCTGCCTGCACATAATGGGAGTAAGTGAACTGTTTGGAACTGGTCTGGCATAGAGTGTTGAGCTAAGAGCTCAGGGACAAGGGTTGGTTGGTCAGTTCCAGTGTCCCTATTTTACCTTTGTTTTTGTTGTATTCAAAACCAGCATCTGTGTAGGTTTGTCCTTGTTTGCCTGTTGCACACCACTGCTGTGCTCAGTTGCATTTTTCCCTTACCAGCACTCCTGTGTGAGTGAGGCCCTCGCCTGCAGCTACTGTATTGATTTTATCCAGGCATACTCACACCTATAGGTACTCTCCTCAGATAGTAACCACTTTACTATCCCCTGGCATCTGTTCCACAAATTCTGATAACCATGGATGGACAATGTGAGACAGTGTAGCAACTGCCTGATGTACACTGACAATCTTCTACTACTACTGCCTAAGAACACAATATGTGAGAGATGCAATCACATTAGGAACCTAGGATCCTTGCTGTCTCAGTCAAAAGCCAGTACATGATTGACAGACCATGATGCTTTGCCACAGATGGTCTTCATCTGTCTCCCCTGGGTGTTAGGGTTCTGGCAAAGACCCCTGCATCACCCATAGTGCCTTTTTGTAGCCAAAGTCATGACCACAATATTGCCAACATGAATAATTCATATAAATGAAATTAAAAGTCATGCTGCCAAATGCTAGGAGTTTTATCATGAAACTGTACTCATTGCAAGCATTCCTTACCCTGGAGGATGCTGACATTTGTGCAGTCACTGGATCCTGGTTCAAAGCTGTGGAGAGCAGCCCAACCTTTCCAGGTTACCCATCCTACCATACTTTCAGATACCAAATGGAAAGCTACAAAGCCAAAGGAGGTGGAGTTCCAATATTTATCAAAGACATGTATTCAAATCATAACTAGCAACAGACCCCCAACCATGACTCAGGACACCCACTCCACCTATCTGGACTTACCTCAATCCATCAAGATTCAACCTTCTACCCTGATCCTGGGTGACATTAACTACCCAACCATAGGGTGCAGGACCTATTGTAGCCCAAACATGAATGGTCATAGATTCCACTACTTCGTCAATAGCAATGCATTGGATCAGCTGGTTGACATCCCTATGAGAGGTGAAAATATCTTGTACCTGGTCCTAACCAACATGAGTAGCCACTGTAGCATCCTACAGTGTCATCCTCCTTGGTAAGATCCCACCATAAAGTGATCACTTTTGAAGTCACCATCTCCCCTGACCACACCCCCCTTGTCAGGGTCACAGAAAAAAACATGTCCGAAGTTGACTACAATCTCCTCAGAGCAGGTATAATTTGCTGCTCAGCCACCGCCCCTTCAGTTGGAACTAGCACTAATGTCCAAGCCTACACCTGGAAAATATATGAGAACCTACATAGCTGTATGGAATCAGCAATACCTGACAGGACCAAATCATCTTCCTCAAGGAAGAGTAAACCTTTCTGGTGAACAGCAGCAATAAACAAAGTTTATCATAGAAGGAGGTAATTGCTATCCAGGGCCAAGAAGGAGCAGGTGCCAAGTTTGAAGCAATCTCTCCTTTGTTTGAACAAGCAAATAAGGTCACTGGTGACATCCTGTAAGGCTAACTTCAAGTTCAAATTGGCCACATCCACCAAGGAGAATTACAAGGCCTTCTTCACATATGTATACAGTCTCAAAAGCAACATCCAAATCCGCACTAAACTGGTGGTCAATAACACCACATACACAAACACCATAGATATAGCCAACCTGCTGACAGACAGGTTCAGTGAAAATGCCCCCCCCATCCCCCCCATCAGTACACCAGGACATCCCCAGCACCTGCTCCTCTCCCCTCCCCTCATCACCATGGAGCAGGTCCTTAATGCCCTCTCAAAGGCAAACAATAAAGTCTCCATGGGACATGATAACATGCCTGCCTGTATCCTACATGAACTCAGGCATGAGCTCTCAGCTCCATTAGACACCCTATTCAACCACAGCCTGAGCACTGGCTTCGTCCCAGCTGCATAGAGGACAGCCACTGTCATTCCTCTATACAAAGGTGGAGCATCCACTGACCCAGGCAATTACAGGCCCATCAGCCGAACTTGCCTGATCTGCAAGACCATGGAATGAGTTATCATGGACCATATAAACAAGGAAATTGGCAACCTCCAAAAATTGCACCCCACATAGTTTGGTTTTGTAAACACAAAAAGACAGCAAAACTTGCAGATGTTCTCCTTTTCCAAAACTTTATTTCATAAGTGCTTTCGTAAGGACTAGTATCCAAACTTCCTCAGACAAAGTTACACAAGCAGTCAATGACTTATATACTTATACAATTAATAAATAAAACAATAAAACAATTATATAAAAAAAACAATTGAATAATTAAATAAACAACTCAATTCCTTTCCTCCTATGGAAAACTATTGACTTTGTATTTCCATATATAATTCATGATTTTATTACTAAATATCTAGACACTAAATTAGTGACTTAAATTAATATAAAATACAAATGTATTAAGTAGAAAAAAAAAAAAAAATATATATATATATATATATATATATATATATATATATATATATATATATATATATATATTTGTAGTATAATTGAATAAATGAAATACCTGGGGCTGTGTTTTTTGTGTTAACCCCCCCCCCCACACACACACACACACACACACACACACTCTACCTGTCTAGCTGTTTAAGTTTCAAAATGCATTTAATGGAAGCATATTCATTAAGGCCAGGGTGTGTGTGTGCAAAAGTTCAAATTTGCCACAACAATTCCTTTTCTTCTAACCTTAATGCCCAATGGCCCTCCTCTTTTGTTATGTAGTTCCTGGTGCACAATGGCAAACAAAAATTTGTGAGTGGGATGTAAATAGTTTTCCATAGGAGGAAAGGATTTGAGTTGTTTATTTAAGTATTCATTTTTTTATATATAATTGTTTTATTGTTTTATTTTTTAATTGTATAAGTATATAAGTCATTGACTGCTTGTGTAACTTTGTCTGAGGAAGTTTGGATACTAGTCCTTACGAAAGCGCTTACGGAATACAGTTTAGGAAAAGGAGAACATCTGCAAGTTTTGCTGTCTTTTTGTGTTTACGAAGTACTAGTTGGTTGTGTTGTTTTCAAGTTTCTGAAGTTATATGGCGAACGGTGCTGGTATCTCTTCACAATCCTTATTTTCACAAGATGAACTCAATCCACCTGTGAGCACCAACAATGAAGTGAATGTTGTGGGCAATTTGACCCTTTTGGTGCAACAACTGCTAGGCAGAGTGGATACTCTGTCTAAAAAACTTGACAATGAGAGAAATAGTGGCTTCTGTCTGCCTACCAATTTGTTAAACAGCTTGATTCCCAATGGACAAGCTTTGTCCCATTTTCAAGTAACAAACAGCCATGAAACTATGAACAATGCAACCAGAAGTGGCACAATAACATCTGATCACGGCTTGAATCAAAATGACAGTCAAGGACAACTACAAAATACATTAAACATGTTACCTGTCTTTGGCAAAAATCTGAAAACCCCAACCTTTTTTGGTGGTGACCAAGATAATAATTTACACTCTCCAAGCTCTCCAGTCAACAACAGTTCTAACATAATAGCAAACTTGAATGAATTTGACAAGAAGCTATTAAAATACCGGAAGCTACAGTTGGAAATTAGTTATCTGCAACAATGCATCAATAAAAGGGTAGTACCTAAGGGCCTCCGTTAGTGGAGGTATCCTGTCGAACTTATCCCAAAATCTAGTTTCCATCTAGAGCTTATTAGTTTATTCGACAGACAAGACATGGAATTCCTAGGTATCTTCACAAAACATTATGACATACAAGTGGCTACTCTTAAAGGCGAACTAGAAATCCTGGATAAAAACATTACATCAGATACAGAATTCCCCAGGTATAAATTCGATTATGGTCAAGCTTTTTCATCTATTGATGTGGTTATTAAGAGAAGCATTGAGGTGAAAATTTTAAAAAAATGAATAGGGATATCTATGCCTATGAAAAAGGCAATGCTTATCCTTTACCTCCACAAGTATCTAATTTCACTGGCACTGATGAGGTTAACCATGATTCATGCCCCTTTGACAACGTTTGTGAGGACAAAGGCTCTGACAACAACATCCAACCTCCACAGGTTAGGCGTAGCGAGAGAATTAAAAATGGCAATGGTCCACGACAAACACCAGAGTTCACATCAAATAATATGAATGTACAGGGTTTTCAGGGTGCTCGCCAGAAAGCCACTTTGGTACAACAGAATTCCAGCCATCAGGGGCAGCAACGGAAGAAGCAGAATCACCAGAGGAGGTAGCCCATGGCTCGCTTGCTAGCCCTTTGATTACATTGAGCTCCCAAGGTGACTTTAAAGTTTTTAACTATACCAATTTTCAGTTGGATATGTGTTTTGTTGATTTTTTATCTAGGGGGCTTTCTTTTATGGCCGACAAAAGGGCTGATTTAGCAAAAGCCATTTTGGATTTGAAAAATTTCACTCAGAAATTTAATTTAACAGTGTTAATGGGTAATACACCTTGCTTAACACATGATTTGAAAGTTTCGAGTTTGTTCAACCCACCACTACACTCTACTATTGCATTATTCGAATGCATTTGTGAAATGGATTTGAAAGATGGTATACGCAGTAACATTTCTAAGAAAACTACTAGTAATATAACTCCAGATGAGCTGGACTTTTTGGTGTCCATGAACTTACACAGAATTTGGGTAATGAAACCCGATAAGGGAGGGGGGCTTATATTTATGCATGAGCATGACTATATAAAAAAGCTGCATGACGTTTTAGAAGATGACTGTTATGAGTCGTTTAGTATTAATGAAATTAACATTGCATATAAGCAAATTTATAACCATATTAATGATCTGTTTTTAGAAGGCAGTATCAATTTGGATACACTTCACTACTTAACCATGGCAGTACCAAAGACACCGGTCATTTTTGGGTGTCCTAAAGTACACAAGAAAGTCTCTGATCCGCCTTTTAGACCTATAGTTGACGGACGAGGCTCTATTGTATATGCTTGTGCCAAATATGTTGACGGAAAACTAAAACCAATCATAAAAGGGGAAGAACATATTTGCCCAGATTCATGGGGATTTTTAGAAGGCATAAATAAATTAAAATTTAATGCCAACTACAATTTTTTAACAGTTGATATAAAAGATTTATACACTGTTATCCCACAAGATCAAGGCATATATTGGGTTAGGCATCTATTGTATGCCAAAGGCATGGATAATGATGAAATACATGTCTAGGAAATACTCTTACAACTAGTTCTCCACAACAATTTTATGTTATTTGATAGTAAAGCATATTAACAAACTACAGGTGTTGCTATAGGTGCACCCTGTGGTGGTAGCTTCGCCAATTGTGTTTTAACATATTGGGAACATGAATTTTTATTTAAAAATGATTTGTTCCAACAACATGCTGCCTGGTATACTAAATACCAGGACAATATGTTTTTAATTTGGAAAGCCGATGATACCACAGTTCCAGTTTTTATAAAAGAGATTAAATGTTTCACTAACTTTTTGGATTTCACCTTTCAATTTGAAACAGAAGCTATCAACTATCTGGATGTGTACATATGAAAAGATACAGCCCATAACAGATTTAGAACAACTATATAAAGGAAACCCACATATTCCAATACTTTCTTGCATTTTTCTAGCAGCCACCCCTTCCATCAAAAAAAGGCGGTTATGAAAGGCCAATTGGTCAGGGCATCAAGGATGATTCCTTTCGAGGATGATTTCCAAGTGGAATGTAGTTTACTTAGATCCATGTTCAGTAGTAAAATTTATCCACCCAGACTATTTGATAAAATAATGCAAGAAATGGTCAACAAGAGAAACATGGGACATTTTAGACCTATCCTGTTTAATGGATACCATGATTTTATTCATGAGTCGGATGGTGATAGAAATTGTTATACACAAACAAATTCCCATATTAAAGGTATATTAGACATGGGTGGTCCCACACTTATCACAACTTTTTCAAAGGATGCAAAAATTGTTTCAAATATCATCTATAAGAAATGGGCACTGCTGGTTTAAGATACACACATCAATAAAAAGTTTGAAAAATTGCCACACATTATTTATCGGCGTGGCCAAAATTTAAAGGACATCTTAGAACTTCTAAGCAGAATTACAAAAAAGAACATGGGTATGTACAAATGTGGCGACTGCCATCAGTGTCAGCATATTCATGTGGGTACTAAAATAACCATTAGAGATGTTGAATACAACATATTAGGTAAATTTAATTGTGAGTTAAAGGACATTGTTTATGCTGCTATATGCCAACAATGCCAATCCTTTTATATAGGAAAGACAGAAAGGACAGTGCGCCAAAGCATATACGAGCATACGTATCATATAAGTAAAGGTACCATCACAAATGCTTTGGCTAGGCACGCATTGCAACATCCCACTCACAAATTTTTGTTTGCCATTGTGCAACAGGAACTATATAACAAAAGAGGAGGGCCATGGGCATTAAGGTTAGAAGAAAAGGAATTGTTGTGGGAAATTAGAACTTTTGTACACACACACACCCTGGCCTTAATGAATATGCTTCCATTAAATGCATTTTGAAACTTAAACAGCTAGATAGGTAGAGTGTGTGTGTGTGTGTGTGTGGGGGGGGGGGGGATTAACACAAAAAACACAGCCCCATATATATATATATATATATATATATATATATATATATATATATATATATCTATATATATTTTTTTTTTTTTTCTACTTAATACATTTGTATTTTATATTAATTTAAGTCACCAATTTAGTGTCTAGGTATTTAGTAATAAAATCATGAATTATATATGGAAATACAAAGTAAATAGTTTTCCATAGGTGGAAAGGAATTGAGTTGTTTATTTAATTATTCAATTTGTTTTTTATATAATTGTTTTATTGTTTTATTTATTAATTGTATAAGTATATAAGTCATTGACTGCTTGTGTAACTTTGTCTGAGGAAGTTTGGATACTAGTCCTTACGAAAGCGCTTACGGAATAAAGTTTTGGAAAAGGAGAACATCTGCAAGTTTTGCTGTCTTTTTGTGTTTACAAAGTACTAGTTGGTTGTGTTGTTTTCATAGTTTGGTTTTGTCAATGGGCGATCATGGCTGTTAAACATGGTTGATGTCTTCAAAATAGTCACCAAAGCCATGGACAAGTGGAAGACAGTCCACAGTGCCTACCTTAACCTAGCCAAAGCCTTTGACACTATTCCACACTCAGGCATAATACATAAACCCTCACTGATAGAACCCCCTTAGTCAAAGTAGGGAAAGCCACATCTAGTAGTAGACCTGTGACAAGTGGTGTACCCCAAGGCTCAGTCTTGGGTCCTCTACTGTTTGTCATATACTTGTCTGAGGTGCAAGCCACAACCAGTAGTCTGCGGCCGACCAAGTGTGAAGATGACTGCAAACTGCATGCTGTCTTAAATTCCCCTAGTGATGTGAACATCCTTCAAGAGGTCATTACCCAAACTAATGACTGGTGCTAGAAGCATTGGCTCAAAATGAATGCTGAGAAATGCATCATTATCCCCTTTGGGGAAATTGTCATCCCCACTACTTATGACATTAATAACAACATACTAAGCATGCAGGGACATGGCCACTAAGGTTGATAGCAACCTGACTTTTGATCACCACATTGCCTCCGTTGTACAGAAGGCTGTCCACATGGCCACCCTCATAAATCAGGGTATGTCATCCAGGAACAAGGAGGTCATAACATCCCTGTACTCCTCCCTTATCAGACCCATTATCGAGTACAATGCCCCCTTTGCCATGTACCTTGGTGTGCACATGCAGCAGTTGGAGAGACCACAGAGGTTCCTGACCAGGAAATTTCAGGGTCTCAAACACCTATCCTATGCAGATATGCTAAAAGCCCTGTCCCTCTACTCAGTCTCATATAGACTGCTCAGAGTTGACCTGTGTCTGGCATACAAGGCCATCACTGACCCAGCCTTGATGGAGTTGCTGCATATCCATAAGACAAACTAAACTTGCCCAATCTGCACACAAGGCCTTAACCAGGTCTCTGACATGAATAGAACTTGTTTGCAGGATAGATTTGTGTCCAAAAGACTTGTCCATCTGTGGAACATAATCCCTCTCCATGTCATGTAGAGTACCTCTCTAGGCCTCTTTAAGAGGAACGTGGATGACTGGATGGGAAACAGAACATACACCCCTAGGATCCCACCTGTGTCCCTGCTGGACAGGGGAAACATGTGCTGACTTTGAAGGAACATGGGAAAAAGTCTTGGCTAGGCTTATAAGGGCCTCTGACCTAATAGCCCACTATCATCTTATGAACCTATGAACCTATTACCATAGATGTTTGCTTTAATTATTTCAGACTATCCTGCAATGTTGTCTGACATTATTCCCTGTGAGTCTGAATTCTGTAGTTACTGTATTGCTTGAGTATTTTCTTGTTCCTTTATTAGTTATTATTAAATATAGGTAATCCTTGTAATTGTGTCGTGTCTGTATAGAACTATGTAAGCTCTTAGAGTACTTGCATGTGCAATCAGTCACATTGTACAGCCCACCCCAGTAGGCTCAGTATTGGTCACACTTACCATTTGGCTAATAGGCACATCACACAAAAGGATTTATCACCCTTTGGTAAGGGCCTTACAGAAGCTGATAAAGAGCTGGATTGTGGCAGTCAGAACTACCTTTAAGTGTGGGAAAAGAAAAAGGGGCCATAGCTGGTAAATCTGTGCTAGCCATTCCCAGAATTGTGTGTGTGTGTGTGTGTGTGTGTGTGTGTGTGTGTGTGTGTGTGTGTGTGTGTGTGTGTGTGTGTGTGTGTGTGTGTGTGTGTGTGTGTGTGTGTGTGTGTGTGTGTGTGTGTGTGTGTGTGTGTGTGTGTGTGTGATTCAAAAATCAAATCTCAAAGTTTGTGTGTCAGCTACATGGGCAGGGACACAAAGCACAGGTTGGACAGAGAGGGAAATGGATGTTTTAGCTTGGGTGCTCTGCTGAGATGTTAACCATATAGCTGTGCCAGTGGGGAGTCTTATTGGGGATCTGGAGAGAGAGGGAGAAACCAGCCCCCGACTGACTGTGATCTCTGCGTGCTCGGAAGTGTAATTGTAGCTTATTGTTTGTGTATTTGTCATACTCCCATTGTGTATGTCCCTCACTGGTGGTAGTAGTGAGGATTAAGGCTCCTTGATTACTGGGCTAATGCAGGGGTATCACACTGACAGTAAGTACTGGTGGATAAAGCTGGAATATCACATCATGTACCATTCTTGAGCCCGTCTCAGTCTGTCAATGCCATACAGGATTATTTCACATATTGTCCAGGTCTCCCTGACCATTCCTGACATATTCTGGCTAGGTCAGTGTGTATCCCAAACCTGTATCTGATTGCCTGACACCTATGGATAGCATACCTGGTGAGCCCCTGCAGCAGGACGGCAGGTTATAGGTACTAGTAGTAGGAGGAAGCTTGCTCTGGCTCAGCAGCAATACATACATCCTGAGCATACAGTGTAAGGGAATGGATACAGTACCAGACAGTCATGTGCCATTACTGTGTCCCCATGGGTATGGCATGTCACAGACACATTCCCCAAACTCTGTGAACAACCATCATGTATTGTCCACCTGGTGTATGGGAATACACATTCGTCTGGCAGGGCGGCCTACATCTATCAGGCACATGTACCCATTTTGCAAACATCTGGGTACTGCAGATGTCAGACACCTATGAGGGGGTCACTCTACACAACATATTCACACTCTCTGTTATTGTGTACCCCAGATATTCCCCGAATGTCCACATGCACCTGTAGTAGCACTCACCTATTTGTCGGATGTAAGCTGGATGATATGGCACTGTAATGTTGCCCATAGGGGACACCCAGCAGTCGATGGCAGTGATGTGTGTGTGTGGATGCATAACAACAGTCTGTTACAGTGGTCAGCTAATTTCTGGTAGTACTGGTACCATCCCAGGTTACTAGGCTATTGGCCCTGAGCAGCCATATGGCTAGGCCACATGCCAGCCGATGTGTATGCCAGGCAGCAGCTGATGTCCCCATCAAACAGGCACACAGGTGGTATCCCAAGGGTGTATGTGCTGTTAACCATCCATCTGACTAGGTTACACATGCAAAGGTTTAGGCAACTATCCTGCCTGATGTGGACAGGGTGCCTATTCCACTGCAGGGTGATTTTGTACACATGTGAGCTGCCAACAAGGCCAGTCCAGGTCACTCACCAGGTTGAGGGTGTGTGTGTGTGTGTGTGTGTGTGTGTGTGTGTGTGTGTGTGTGTGTGTGTGTGTGTGTGTTAACACAGTAGAGCATGAATTGGACTAGTGCAGCAGTGCCAGCAATGTGGAGACCATGATTGCTTTGCATACCACACTGAGTCACTCCTGACGAGTATGTATGACACCGCGCAGAGGGTTGGCCTTATAGCCTATAGGTATACAGTAGATGTTTGATGGCCTGGTATTCCCTGGTGGGGAACCTCTGTGATGTCCCCAGCTGCTGCATGTGATGTGATATGAATGATGAATGGAGGATTATAAACATCAATGGTCCCCAATGGGGGGAACATGAAACATCAGGATCAGGCGGACAATGCATGCTGTAATGTCAGTATGTTGAAAATACTCACACACATACTGTACTGATAGATGGCAGGGGTGTGATGTGGGAGTTAGTGGTGGATAGTGCTAGCAAAAGTGGATGAGCAGGGTCTGTACATAATGGTGGCCACTGTATGTGGTACTGTGATGTGTTCCCCTGTTCATGTCTTTCAAGTGGGATGTACCACAAATGCAACCCGCCCTTCTCAGACACCGAGACTGTGGCAACCATCA
Source organism: Protopterus annectens (assembly GCF_019279795.1). Classification (NCBI taxonomy): domain Eukaryota; kingdom Metazoa; phylum Chordata; order Ceratodontiformes; family Protopteridae; genus Protopterus; species Protopterus annectens. The sequence continues at coordinate 1,209,096,449 of NC_056733.1, read as the reverse complement.
ATGCCCACAGACTCCATCACAGGATAATGTTGGGAAAGAGCCGGCTAAACCTGCCGAAACACACTGCCCTGTGGGCGGAATTGGTAGCGACAGTCAACAATGTGGGACACCGGGACAGGACCTAAACACAGGTCCAACACCGTGCCACAGACCTGGTACACAATCCATGACAAAGGGCTTCAGCTGTGGCCAAGGACCGTGCTGGCACAGGTAGAGGGCTGATACTCAAGCACCACTCACAGCCACTGAGGAGTTCCTCGCAAACATTGGTGCAGCCACCACCTCCCAAGAAACCATCACTACACATGTTGTGGAAGTGGGTGGCACAGAGTCAACAGCCAAGGACCATGCAGGTAAGGCCCCAGTGGGCATCACATCAATACTGTAGCATTCATAGTAGCAGCCTTTGCATACCTGGATGCATATGTAAAGTCAAACTGCATTTGTAGGTGGGGTTTTGTTATGCACACAAGTGCACACCTATTGTGAATGTCAGCAATTTAGGTAGTATTACAGCTTGTACTGTATATGATTATGATTGCACATATTATCCTGTACCAATGCCACGTGTGTGTGTTGACAATACCTGTCCACCACAACTACGTAGGTCCCTCTGGTGTGACTTGGAATCAGCAACCTGAAGCCGGTGAGTGAGTAACTGTCTTGTTGTGGCTCACCAATACTACAGGCATGTCGAGGGCAGCCAGTTTTCCATCCGCACAACTGTTACACTTAGCCATATTGCAATATGTGCATGCTCATGTGTGGCGGGGTTAACTGCGTTGCATAACATTGGTCATCACAGGAGCCTATTCACAGGAGCTGTAACATATTGACATGTACTGTTGTATAGCTGTTACCACTGTGCTATACAGGGGTACATTGGTATTGTGTACATGGGTGCACTGTGTGTTAGGTGAAGGTCCATCCCATACTGCCACTCCTCACATATCTCACAGGTGTATAGTAGTAGTAACATTAACTGGATGTAGCTGCACTGCATGTTGTTGAGGGCCTGTCCAGAGTGTATCTGTTGTGGTCCGAATGTGTGTCATGCATGTCATTATTCAGAAGGTGTGGTCTGTATAATGTCTTTGTGCCACCTCACCTGTGTGTGTGTGCTTGTGTGTGTGTGTGTGTGTGTGTGTGTGTGTGTGTGTGTGTGTGTGTGTGTGTGTGTGTGTGTGTAACAGCAAACATTATAGTGCAGGTAGTAATTTAAATATGTTGTCTTCCCCTCACAGGTTTACATGGGGGTTGGGTTATCTCCCCCTCACAACCTGATGTCAGTATCTTATTGGACTCTGATGATGGTGGTGGTTATAGTGGGACACAGGTGGGGTTGTTGGGGGCTGAATCTGTACCATTGGTTGATATCCCACTTCCACCAACAATGTCCCCACACACGGTCAGTATGCCCACACATAGTCTCCAACAGTCACAGATTTTAGACAGTTGGAGGGGGTGGCATACACCAGGCTAGTGTGGTGACTATGGCATCTGTGAGTGTAGACACTAGCCATAACCATAGACCTGGTGAGGTCCCACACAGAGAGATTGACAGGAGTGCTCAAAGGAGGACTGCTGCCCATCCAGCTCCTGTCAGAGGTGTCAAAGCAGGTGTCATCTGATGCATGTTTTGATTCATCATGGAGACACAGGCACATTCTGCATGCTACACCAGACAGATGCTCAGCGTCATGGATGCAACACTTCCTACGATGTGTGACAACCTCTATGACATTGGTGATGCCGTATGTCATTTTGCTGATGTCATGGATACACTGTGGGGTGAGACATTGTCAGTCCTAAACCGTGCAATGTCTGTGCTTGAGCATGTGGTGGGAGTAGGCCGTCAGACATTTAGACGTACGTCAGAAACAAGATCAGCTGAGAGCCCATGTGGCCATACACATTCACACTCCCATAGTGGCAGTGCCACCAGCACTACCAAAGGGAAGATGGTGTCCACACCACATCATAGCAGGTCATGGTAACGTGTTCCTAGCCGGTCCAGTCAGGGACACGGATCAGCAGAGAGCAGTCACCATCAGGGTGTAGTACCACATCTGGCCTTGTGCCTGATGATGCCAGTGACACTCCTGGCAGAACCAGTTCCTGTGTCCATGGCCACAGATGGTGAACCGTACATCCTGCCATGTACGGTCCATGGCTGTCCAACATATCCCGGGTAAGGCAACCACATGGCTTGACTGTGTACATACACATACACACTCACACATCACTGTCACAGGTAGGTCACCACCAGATACACACAGCTCCTCTCCATGGCCCAGTTGAACACCACTCCTCCAGACACACACACACACACACACACACACACACACACACACACACACACACGATGTCAACTGTATGGCTCAGCCTGTGCCTCTGGCAACCCTACACTGCACCCTATGTATGTGATGATACCTGTGACACATCCCTGTTATTCACACCATCAATCCAGGGAAGTGCTAATATGGGTCTGATGCAGAGGGTGAATATAGTACAAAGTAGTAATGTTAGGTTGTGTAAAGTGCTGTCTACTGGTAATTGTCATGGGTACAAATCGAAGTGTATGTACCTTTCTGCCATGCTGCATTATTGTTATTAGTACAGCTGACTGACTGTAGTCTCACATACTGTATTCTGTTTGTGTTCCAGGTGTCTGTGTGTGTACAGCCTGTGGGGCTGATGACATTACCAATGCTGAGTATGGCAGAGTGGAAACATAGTGACCTTTTCGTCACCAAGGTATGGCTGTATATGTACAGGTTTACCAGGTGTGTATGCATGCAACAGTGTGTGAGGGACAATGGGGGCAGACAGTATGACCTTGCATACATACCCCTTGACACAGCCAGCTAACTTTCATACATATCACCTGGGTGTTCTGTAGGAACACAGGTTTATAGATAAAGAGGAGGTTACTCACAGCCCTAGCTATTACTTTATCCCCAACAGAATCACCCATCAGCATCTGTTGCCCCTGCCATTGTGGGACACTGGTGAACCCCAAGGACAGATATTTTTCTTTCCCATCTACTCAACCTTGATGCAGTTGATGAGGGTATGCATGGTACTGTGTTTGATATGCTTGGGGAGTGTATTCCTGACACAAGGCAGCCTCTGGTAGTCAAACCTGACTCTTCAGCATGTGTATCTGCTATCTCATATGCAAGTCAGGCCTCTCATAGGTTCATAGGTAGGTGCTAGGCTATTGGCCTTAGGGCCTATATAAGCCTAGCCAAAAGGTACCCTGGTTTTCGCCACCCATGAAAATTATTTTCATGTGCCACGGTCGAGCAGAGCCACAGAAGTGATCCCTGGGGTGAATTTCCTATCCCCCATCCAGTCATCAAGATTTTTCTTGAAGAGTGCTAATGAGGAGCTTTGTTTGATATAGATAGGTAGTTTGTTCCAGAGTATGGGAAGTCTCTGGGACAGTAACCTATCCCTCCAGCATGTTCTGTTTATTGTGGCTACAAAGTTTAGGTTCCTAGAGCGTGTAGCTCAGTGGGATTGGGATTTCATTAAGTAGAGCATGTCCAAAAGCTCTGGGTTTGACATAGCTTTGTGGGTTAGGCAGAGATCGCCTCTGAGTAGGTGATATGGGATGGAGTAAAGCTGCAGTTTTTTGAGATGGTCTGCATAGAGCATCTGTTTGAGGCTGGTAATCCTCTTTGTGAGGTATTTCTGCTGCGCTTCCAGTTGTTGTAGATGTCTTGTGAGGTACATACCAAAAGGGGCATTGTACTCTATAATGGGTCTAATGAGTGATGAGTAGAGGGGAACAATGACCTCTTTTTCCCTGGATGAGAAATCTTTTTTGATGAGGTGTGCCACGCAGAAGGATTTCCTGACTACTGTGGTGATGTGATTATCAAAGGAGAGATGAATGTCCACCTGTGTCCCAAGGTCTCTTATCACACTTTCGGTGTTAAGTAGACTACCGCCTATGTGGTAGCTCATGGGTGCAGAGTTTTTACCAAAAGGAATGACAATGCACTTTTTGGCATTGAGCTTGAGGCCATGGCTTTGAAACTAGGAATATGTCTCAGTGAGTCCCTTTTGTAGGATGTCCACATCTTTTGGAGTTTTGATTATGGTTAGCCAAAGACCTTCTGTGTTAGCCTGTACTTCAGGGAAGAAGATACCAAACATGAGAGGAACCAGGATTGATCGCTGTGGTACTCCACTTGCCACTGGTCTGAACTTGGATTTGGAGTCTGCTGCTTTCACAGTGTGGGTTCTGTCAGTGAGCCAGTTGGCAGCCCATCTTGTAACATAGGGATTTATACCTAGTTTAGTGAGTTTATCTATAATTCCAGAGTGGGGGATGTTGTCAAAAGCCTTGGCGAGATCTAGATAGGCTGTTTGAAACACCTTACCCTTATCTATGGCTTTGGTGACCACTTCAAAGAACTGGGTGGGGTCCAGAGTCTGGAGATTACCAATGTCATTGTTTATAAGTTCCATGATGTACGTTCCATACCCTTGCAGACCAGGCTCGTCAGGCTAATGGGGCGGTAGTTTCCGGGGTCCGTGGTGGCTCCCCCTTTGTAAAGTGGGATAACCGTCGCAGTGCGCCATTCAGTGGGCACATAGCCTAAGGTGAGGCTATAATTGAACATGGTACTTAGGTGGGGTGCCAGTGCATTCTGTAGTCCATGTAGAACACAGCCTGGGATGTTGTCAGGTCCCATGGATGCTGTGTTCTTGGCTTTGGAGAGTGTGTTTTTTACCTGTGCAGCTGTGATTAGTGGAACTTTGTATTCTTCCAGTATAGAGATGGGCCTTTTAGGGGATGAGAGGGAGGTAAATTTAGCACTGAACCTATCTGCCAGGATGTTGGCAATATCAGTTGGTTCTGTATATTTAGTGCCATTGTGCTGTAACTCAGAGCAGATTTGAGTTTTGCCATTGAGATTCTTGACATAGCTATAGAATGCTTTTTGGGTGTCTTTAGAATCAGTGGTAATTTTGTTTTCATAGCTAGCTTTGGAGGATTTTATGAGGAATCTCAGCTTCTTACTGAGGCTAACCAGGGAGTTCCTCCAATCATGGGATTTTACTCTTTTTAGCAACATTTTCTTTCTTCTGTTGTAGAGTTTGTTTATGGCGGGGGACCACCAGATTGGCTTCCTTTTTTTGGAGGATAGCATCTTTGTTCTGTTAGGGATTGCATGATCCATGCACTTGTGTAAGTGCTTATAAAGTGGATTTGTGTAGGATTCAGCAGTTATACCTCTATTGTCCGTCAGCATGGATGTCGTGAAGTTTGCTACTTCTGTCTTAGGAAGCATGAAGTTGGCTTTGGAGACATTTTTTACAGTGGTTTCCCTAATGGGGGTGGGGAGGGATGTGGATGTCTAGGGTGATTAGCTTGTGGTCAGATCTGACCAACGAGGAATTGACCTCTTGTGTGGAGCACCTGTTGCCCATGTTGGTAATAACCAGGTCTGGATATTTCTGCCCCTGGTGGGAGTGTGGATAAGTTGATCCAAGGCATTAGAATTTATGAATTCCAGAAAACGTTGAGCACAAGAGTTGATACACGAGTAGTTTTCCCAGGTAGTTGAAATTACCCATTATTAGGGTGTTAGGTTGTACCCTAATATTTAGTCATACTCTTGTACATGGGGCAGCTGTTGAAGGGCTGAACACAACATTGCCATCTTGGCATGCTACAGACACCTGTGGACAACCTGACCATTAACCTGTGAGCCAGTACTGATTACAGGCTGCCTGCAAGGAATGGGTGATGAGGGCCATGGCTGACCTTTGTGGGTGCTAACATAGCCTTTACAGATTCTGCAGATGTCTGCATAGGTGCATAGCAGACTGGCCATGCTGCAAATGTATTGTTGTACTGACTGAGGACTATTCAGAGGTAATGTACACTGTTTGGCTGGAAGCAGTCCCTTTACCTGTGTGGTGAACCATACACAAGCAATTCCTGATGACTGCCAGTACTTGTTATCTGAATGTAACTATGTTACAATCCAGGTATCCCAGGTCTGTCATTGCAGTCTGTGTGTTTATGGGGATGGTGCTAATGTGGGAAATACTGGGGACATGTCCTTGTCGTATGGCATGCTGACACTGTTGTATGCATTCAGCTTGAGGCTAGGACCTTGACAGCATTCCATACCCACTGTATGGGCCATTGCAGTGTGTTAAGCAGTTTGTGACTCAATGACAGACTGCAAAATACTTACAGTTCACACAGCCTTAGGCTGTACCTACATATGTGGGTGATGCCAATTAGCATTCATGCCTATATACATGTGGGTTATTGGGGGCACCAGGTAGTCACAGAGCCTTCAAATGTCTACATATTGTACACACGTAGGCAACACAGAATGTATTTGTGACATTATCACATGTGGAGTGTGGGACATGACTTGTAGTAATGTGACAGTTGGCTGGACATACCATGCCCACGACAAGTGCAACGCACAGGACTTCCTCTGGTTTACTACTATGACACCTTGTTTGTGTGACATTACCTTAGCTTACACTATTTGTCATAACATTGAGGTGCTTCTGATGTGCAATAACTGCTCTATGCAATCAGTACAGAACTGTATGACATTTTTGTTGTTCCACAATCTTGGGACCTCTTTACTGTTTCATTTGGCACAGGTCACACCTTGCCAAACATGGACTGCAACCTGCAGGGTGGTACAGATTGTGACCATACCTGTGACAGCTGCATTTGTCTGCAGATTGTCCTGATGTTTGACACATACTTTCTTTCCATCTGTTCTAAAACTGTGCTTTTCTGGCAAATTGTAGGAAAATCATGACAGACTAACATTGCAGATTGATGACGGATATTACCATGTAACAACACATACCCTTTGGAAAGTGCATTCAAATGCACAACTTGTTCTGGTATCTACTTTCCATGCATGTCACAGCAACATGTGAAGGGTGTGCTCAATGTTTGATGTTTGAGCCAATTTTCCATATGGCTTTATCCAGATGTCTTTCTGTGAGGGGTTGAGAGGTATGCTGGTAGCCATAACACAGGCAAACTGCTACAAGGGGATGTACAAACATACACACACACACACACACACACACACACACACACACACACACACACACACACACACACACACTCATGACCTGCCCTTGCTGATAGCAGAACCTCTACCTGCCTAGTTTTACAAATGATAGTGCTATATACATAACACAAACGCACCACAGTGCCTTTGTGTTAGAAAATGTGTAACTGTGCTTGTAAGGTGAATAACATCAACAGACTCTTTAAATTAATGCCATGGGAAGGGGTCAACAGGCCTTAAAATGGTATAACCAACACACGCAACAGCCACAGGGGATATGCTTCACCCACAAACAAACACAGTAGTATAATTGACTGTACTGAGATTCAAACATCTACCTACTTGTCCACACTATAGTGCTGCCTACTTATCACACACACCACGAAGCTTAGGGGGCTGAAGAGTGTCCAAAGGTACCTCTAAGGTGAATGACATCAGCTGTCCTTGTAAAGTAGGGCAATGAGAAGTGTACTGGGTGTAACAGGCCTCAAAATTATATAACAACACACCGACAAAGGATACAGTTCTCACCCACTCACTCACAGTATCACTATGGTTCTCACCCACTCACACATTATCACAGTTGCCAGCACTGAGATTAGAACCCCTGCCTACCTAATTATTTGTACTATATTGTTACGTAGTTATTGTACACACCACAGAGTTTACAGGGCTGAAGAGTGTCCAAAAATACTTCTCAGGTGAATGACATCAGCAGATCTTGTAAAGTAGGGCAATGGGAAGTGTACTGGGTGGGAAAGGTCTCAGAATACGTTGACATACACACACACACACACACACACACACACACACACACACACACACACACACACACACACACACACACAAACTCACACTCACAAAGGTGGGTGATGTGAGATTACAACCTCTACTTCACTACTATTACACAATGAAGCCCACTTTCTTGTTGGCACATGCCACTGGTTACAACTAGTATGCAATTGTCTGCAGCAGGACATCACTGTATGCCTTTCAGGGTGTCTCTGTCTATGACTCACTCTCTGTCTGTGTCTCCCTCTCTCTCTCTTTCTCTCGATATATATATATATATATATATATATATATATCACTGTCTGTCTCTCTCTCCCCATGTCTATGTGTGTGCATGCTTGAAATATTTTTATATATTGCCTATATATATATATATATATATATATATATATATATATATATATATATATATATATATATCTGTGTATCACACTCAACAGATGCAGATATAGCACATATGGGCCACCTACAGATAGCTGAGGATAATCCTGTGTGATGGATGTGGGTAGAGACAGTTAAGGTGTACATAGCTGTCTGTGTGAAAAGAAAAAGACATATATGCACAATACAGTTGTATAGTCCATTGTGGGTTTAGACATGGGCTGTAATTCTCCAAGTGTAGGAGCATGCCCAGTTTGACCTTCTAGGAGTCCATTCCAGAGATAGCTTTACTCTGGTCCAGGGTTTTGTGTACAGCCATAACTCTCAACCTGGTTGTGCAAGAAATCTGGGGCTAGACTGCCAAAATGGGGGGACAATGGGCCAAACATAGGGAGATATTTTAAGTATTGCTCTTATAAACTTAGAAAATTGCTGGAGTGACATGGTTTGTTGTAGCAGACATTTTCTGACATATATGAATCCGACACTGAAATGTATGTCATTACTTACTGACATAAATCCTCAGATCATCACAGTGATTCACCAGAGAAATTTAAGATTTATGATGAACAGACCAAAATTATGAGCCAAAATACAGACATTCTCATGAAATCCGGACATCTGAGAGGTGTGTCTACAGCCGATTGGATGATGAAGCTGTGTAAACAGTCCAGCACCTCAGTGATATACTGGCTGGGGATCTCCTAGTTGTGTGCTATCCTTCTTAACTGAAAAGTCATATCCTGGTGTGGGTACAGAGTGCATTGTACTGAGCAGAGATTTCCATCATATGTGTGGTATATTCTACATAGCACTCTGATTTCCTGGTATGTCAATGGCAGAGCAGTATAGAGTAATCTGGTGAACCACTGACAGACATTTGTTTATAGATTCATAGGTTCATACGAGGTCACTAGGGTATTGGCCCTGAAGCCCTTATAATCATGCAGTTGAGAGTATAGCCCATGTTAAGACATGTCAGCACCCAGAGCTCCTGTCCAGCAGGGACACAGGTGGAATCACAGGACTGTATTTTCTGTTTCCCATGCAGTTATCCAGGGTGTACTTCACAAGGAGTATTAAGGTACTCAGCTTAATGTGGACAGGGAGTGTATTCAACAGATGGGGGCGTCTGTGGGACACATATCTGTCACACCAACAAGTTCTATTGATATCACAGACGAGGTTGATTCTGTACCTACAGGTTGAATGAGTGGGGCTTGACTTCCAGATGTGCAGCAGTCTCATCAAGGCAGGCTCTAGATTCCTTTGTATGCCAGCCAGAGGGCACCTCTGAGGAGTCTGTATAGAACTGAGTAGAGGGACAGTGCTGTTAGCCTGTCTGTGTAGGGTGGGTGTGTGAGGGCCTGGATTCTCCCAGCGAGGCACCTCTGTGGTCTCTCCAGCTGCTGCATGTGCTTTGTGAGGTATATGCCGAAGGGGGCGTGGTACACCATAATTGGCCTTATAAGGGAAGGATACATAGATCTTATGACCTCTTTGTCTCTGGATGAGATATCCTTTATTTTGAGTTGGCCCATCTTCATAGGTGCATAGGTAGGTACTAGGATATTGGCTGTAGGGCCTATTTAAGCCTAGCCAAACGGTACCCTGGCTTTTGCCACCCAAGGAAATTATTTTCCTATGCCCCTGTCCAGGAGAGCCACAGAAGTGAACCCTGGGGTGAATTTCCTATCTCCCATCCAATCATCAAGATTTTTCTTGAAGAGTGATAATGAGGAGCTTTGTTTGATATAGATAGGTAGTTTGTTTCAGAGTATGGGAAGTCTGAGACAGGAATCTATCCCTCCAGCATGTTCTGTTTATTGTGGTGACAACGTTTAGGTCCCTAGAGCGTGTAGCTCAGTGGGCTTGGGATTTCTTTACGTGGAGCATGTCCAACAGCTCTGGGTTTGACATAGCTTGTATGTTAGGCACAGATCACCTCTGAGTAGGCGATATGCGACAGAGTAAAGCTGGAGTTTTTTGAGACAGTCTGCATAGGGCATCTGTTTCAGGCCGGTAATCCTCTTTGTGAGGTATTTCTATGGCCTTTCCAGTTGTTGTAGATGTCTTGTGAGATACATACCAAAAGGGGCGTTGTACTCTATAGTGGGTCTAATGAGTGATGAGTAGAGGGGAACAATGACCTCTTTTTTTCTGCATGACAAACCCTTTGTGATGAGGTGTGTCACGTAGAAGGATTTCCTGACTACTATGGCAATGTGATTATCAAAGGAGAGACTACTGTTCACCTGTGTCCCAAGTTCTCTTATCACACTTTCAGTGTTAAGTAGACTACCGCCTGTGTGGTAGTTCATGTATACAGAGTTTTTACCAAAAGGAATGACAATGCACTTTTTGGCATTGAACTTGAGGCCATGGCTTTGACACCAGGCATCTGTCTCAGTGAGGCCCTTTTGTAGGATGTCCGCACCATTAGGAGATTTGATTATGGCTCTTAGTTTGCAGTCATCTGCTAACTTTGTTAGCCAAAGACCTTCTGTGTTAGCCTGTACTTCAGAGAAGTAGATACCAAACAGGAGAGGACCTAGGACTGAACCCTGTGGTACTCCACTTGTCATTGGTCTGAAGTTGGATTTAGAGTCTACTACTTTCACAGTGTGGTTTCGGTCAGTGAGCCATTTGGCAACCCATCTAGTAACATAGGGATTTATACCTAGTTTAGTGAGTTTGTCTATAATTCCAGAGTGGGGGATGGTGTCAAAAGCCTTGGCGAGATCTAGATAGGCTGTGTGTACCACCTTACCCTCATCTACAGCTTTGGTGACCGCTTCAAAGAAGTCTATCAGGTTTTGGAGACATGATCTGCCTTTTATAAATACGAACTGGGTAGGGTCCAAAGTTTGGAGATTACAAATGTCATTGTTTATAAGTTCCATGATGATATGCTCCATAGCCTTGCAGACCTGGCTAGTCAGGCTAATGGGGTGGTCGTTCCTGGGGTCTGTGGTGGCTCCCACTTTGTGGAGTGGAATAACTGTTGCTGTGCGCCATTCAGTGAGCACAAAACCTGAGGTGAGGCTATGATTGAACATGGTACTTAGTTGGGGTGCCAGTTCGTTCTGTAGTTCATGTAGAACGCAGCCTGGGATGTTGTCAGGTCCCATGGATGCTGTGTTTTTGGCTTTAGCGAGTGTGTTTTTTAACTGTGCAGCTGTGATTATAGGTACTTTGCATTCTTCCGGTATAGAGATGGGCCCTTTAGGGGATGAGAGAGGGGTAAAGTTAGCACTGAACCTATCTGCCAGGATGTTGGCAATATCACTTGGTTCTGTATATTTAGTGCCATTGTGCTGTAACTCAGAACAGATCTCAGTGTTGCCATTGAGATTCTTGACATAGCTATAGAATGCTTTGTGGTTGTCTTTAGAATCAATGGCGATTTTGTTTTCGTAACTAGCTTTGGATGATTTTATGAGGAATCTCACCTTCTTACTGAGGCTGACCATGGAGTTCCTCCAATCGTGGGATTTTACTCTTTTTTGCAACAGTTTCTTTCTTCTGTTGTAGAGTTTGTTTATAGCAGGGGACCACCAGATTGGCTTCCTTTTTTGGGGGGATAGCATCTTGGTTCTGTTAGGGATTGCATGATCCATGCACTCGTGTAAGTGCTTATAAAGTGCAATTGTATAGGATTCAGCAGTCGTATCTCTATTGTCTGTCAGCATGGGTGTCGTGAAGTTTGCCACTTCTGTCTTAAGAAGTGTGAAGTTGGCTTTGGAGAAATTTTTTACGGTGGTCTATCTAATGGGGGATGGGGCTGGGATGTGGATGTCTAGGGTGATTTGAGGAATTGACCTCTGGTGTGGAACACCGGTTGCCCATGTTGGTAATGACCAGGTCTAGGATATTGCTGCCCCAGGTGGGGGTGTGGATAAGTTAATCCAAGACTTTGGAATTTATGAATTCCAGAAAACATTGAGCACAAGAGTTGGTACATGAGTAGTTTTCCCAGTTAATGGTGGGGTAGTTGAAATCACCCATTATTAGGGTGTTAGGTTGTACCCTAATATTTTCCAGTGTATCAAGAAATGAGGAGTGGGAATCCTGGGGCATGGTGGGGGATCTGTAGCAAGCTACAATTTGAATTGCAGTCTTGCCCAGAGTTAGTTGCACTTGGATAATCTCAGATGTATTATGCTGAGCAACTAGCCTGGAGGTGTGGATATCCTTAATGAATATGGACACGCCTCCGCCTTTAGTGCTTCGGTCCAAGTTAGGTGGCCGAAAGGTGTGGTAAGAATTATAGCCTGGTAATGCAGGGGTGCTCTCTGTAGCCTTGAACAAGGTCTCTGTCACTGCACAGATGTCAGTGTTCCCCATTTTAAGGAGTGCCTCGAGTTAGTGTATTTTCTAGCATTGAGTAGCATTACCCTCAGATTTTGCTTGCTTGTACCTGTTATGGTGGTGAATTTGTCATTTGAATCTTGCCTAAAAAAGGCACTATATGGGTGGCAAGAGCCTTAGCCACTATCCAGAATCCCAAGGGCGACAGGTGCAGGTCATCTCTGGCAAAGCATCATGGTTTGTTGATCATGTCATCCCAGGCAGACAGATACTGGATCCCCTTAGAATGACGCCAGAAGCTTAGCCAATTGCTGAAGTCAATCATTTTGTCCTTGTACTGTGGTATAATTCTGGGTGATAGCAGGATGCTACTCAGGGTGAGGGTCATATCTGCCTGGGCTACAAGATCAGAAAGCTCCTCCATGTCTCTTTTCATGTAGTCCAGGGAGGTACATCTCAGGTCATTCACACCAACATGGACAATGACAGAGTCATATTTGTACTTACTGTGGAGTGACCTGAGTGCATGCATTATGTGGAGGTTCCTGGCACCTGACAGGCAGCTGACAGTGACTTTCTCCTTGTTTAGCCTGGTGAGTGGAACATCAGTGTGCCTGACTATAGAGTCACCTATGACTAGAGTGTTAGGTATGTTGTTATGCCTTATGGGCTGTGGTTGAGTGGCACACTGAGTTTGTGGGCTATGTGTCATTTGGGTTGTGTTGGGGGGTGGAGGTTGCTTGCGTTTCTGCTTTGGAGGTCCCTGTTGCTTGGGTAGATTTTTTTTGAGAGCCTCCACGAATGTAGGTGTGTGTTTTGTGTTTCTATGTGCGTGGTATAGGTTTTGAGGGACTATGTGATGAGTGTGGTGTGGTGTAAGTGTTTACTTTCTCCTCTTGACTGTCTAGTCCAGTCTTGGGTAAAGAGAGCTTTGCTTCCAGTTTGGTTATATAAGTGCATCTCTCACAGGTTGTACTGTTGGGTGGTAGGAGGAGAGGGTTGTCTGTGTACATGAGGCAATTGCTGCATTGCCCCAAGATGCCCAGATTCATCAGGTAGACAACACCGAGAGATGACCCTTAGACATGCCTGGATACGTGCTTATTTATTAAGTACTAAAAACTGTTTTCCTCTAGACAAGTGAGGGAAGTTGAGTGATGTAGTAATCTGTAGCTTATTTAGTGTTTACAATGAGTTTTGAACAAGTGCTGAGCTAAAGAAACAAATTTGAGTGCTGATTCTAGAAAACTGGCTAGTTCTAAGAAACAAAATTAAGCTAGAAGGCTTCCCTCCAACACAGAAAGACTTGGGGACTCAGAAGCTTACAAACAGTCCTGGATACAGAAAATCTGTATCTGGAATAGACAACTTATAGGAAAGGCAGGAAATAAGCTTAGAAATTTTTTTTCCATACAATGGAAGCAACATGGTGCTTAGAAGTCAGGTTGCTATCAGCCTGGGTGGCCAAATGCCTCCCTACTGATTGTGCATGTAGGACGTTGTTGTTAATGTGATAATATGTGGGGACATCAGTCTCCACATAGGGGATGATAATGCATTTTCTGGCATTCAGCTTGAGGCCATGTTTCTGGTGCAGTCATTTGTTTTGGTGAGACCCTCTTGGAGGACGCCCACATCACTTTGGGAATTGATGACTGTTTCCAGCTTGCAGTCATCTGCAAACTTGGTTAGCGTAGGCCAGTGATTTTGTCCTGCACCTCAGAGAAGTATATCCCATATAACAGAGGCCCCAAGACTGATCCCTGGGGTATGTTGCGCAGTACAGGTATACTGCTTGAGTTGGCTACCCCTGTTATGATTAGGTGAGTTCTATCAATGAACCAGTTTGCTACCCATCTGGTAACATATGTATCGATGTGTAGTTGACAGAGATTATCTACTATGGCCAAGTGGGGACTAGTGTGTAAGGCTTTGGCCAAGTCAGTGGGCGGTGTGCACTGTCTTTTCTTCGTCCATGCCTTTGGTGGCTGTCTCAGGAAAATCAACCAGATTTAACAGACATACCTCCCATAGACAAAGGCAGACTGTGTGGGGTCGAGTATTTGGAGTTTGTCAATGTCCCTGCTAATGAGATCCATGATAATCCATTGCATGGCTTTAAGATCAGGATAGTTAGACTGATGGGTCTTTAATTTCCTTTATTGGTGAGCACACTACCTTTGTGTAAAGGGATGTCAGTGGCTGTCCTCCACTGAGCTGGGACAAACCCGGTACTCAGGCCTTGGTTGACTAGGGTGCCTAATGGTGCTGCCAGTTCCTGCCTGTTCAGGCTGTTGACTTTGAGAGGGCAGTGATGCCCTGTTCCCTAGTGATAAGTGCTGGGTGGGCAGGTACTGGGGATGTTCTTGCTTTACTGATGGGAAGGACAGAGTGGAGACATTTTTACTGAATCTGTCAGCCAGTAGATTGGCTATATCTATAGCATTTGTGTATGTGGTGTCTTTGACCACCAGTACTGATCAGATCTGGGAGCTTTCTTTGAGATTGCAGACATATGTGAAGAAGGCCTTATGATTGTCTGTCTTAGATGTGGGCAAGTTGGACTTTGAGTTGCCTTTAGAGGATTTCACTGGTGCTCATATTTCTTTGTTCGGGCTAAGGAGAGATTGCTTCCTATTGTGCACCTGCTCCTTCTTGGTCCTGGACAGCAATGTTATCCTTTTATTATATAGTTCCTTTATTGCAGATGTTTCCAGACAGGTTTACTCTCCCTTGCGGAGGATGATGTTATCCTGTCTGGCATTCTTGATTCCATACACACACACACACACACACACACACACACACATATATATATATATATATATATATATATATATATATTTATATATATATATATATATATACACATATATATATATATGTGTGTGTGTATATATATATGTATATATATATATATATATATATATATATATATATATATATGTGTGTGTATATATATATATATATATATATATATATATATATATATATATATATGCCAGTATAGTACATTGGTGTACATTTGGACATAGGTGCCTGTCCCTTCAGTGGTGGAGGGGACTGTGCAGCTGTTTACACCATCCCTCAGGAGGTTGTGATCAGCTTGGGAGACATTTTCATTTTACCATGGCTAGAGGGGGATCATGAGAGATGGTGATATCGAACGTGACCACTTTTTTGTCAGATCTTGCCAGGGAGGTTGATACTGCAGGGGTGCTGCAGTGGTTAATCATGTTGGCTACTGGCAAGTCCGATATATGTATCACATTTTGTGGTGGTATCAAGTAGCTCTCCAAAGGATTTAGCATTGATAAGATGGGGGAATTTCTGTGCATTTCTGTTCTGGCATGGTTGGTTTTACCAATCTGTGGTTAGGTAATTAAAGTCAGCCAGGATCAGGGTAAAGGGTTGAATCTTGACAGATTTGTAGAGAGCCAGATAGGTGGGGTGGGCATCCTGAGTCAAATATGTTGGCCTGTACCTACCTATAATTTGAATAGTGGTCTTGTCAACAGTTAACTGCACTTGGAGTGTCTTGTGTGTGTCAGACTGTTTGACCAGCCTGGAGATGTGTGCCTGTTTACAATATATTTATACTCCACCTCCTTTGGCATTGCTGTCCACATTTTGGGGTATGGCTGTGGGATAGGATGACTGACCAGGTAAGGATGGGTTGCTGTCCGCAGCTGTGGCCCAGGTTTCTGTGAGTGCACAAATGTCAGCATCTTCTAGGGTTAAGAATGCTTGCAATGAGTACATTTTCATGTTTAGAATCCTAGCATTTAGCAGCATGACCTTTAATTTGCGTTTTGTTGAGAGTTTCATGTTGGTAGTATCGACCTCATGACTTTCCCTAAAACAGCCATTATGGAGGAGGCAACGGCCTTTTCCAGAAGCCTAAGTGAGAAAGATACAGCCCATCTCTAGCAAAGCAACGTGGTCTGTTGATCATATCTTCCCAGGCTGTCAGGCACTGGATCCCCCTGGGATGACACCAGAAAGTCAGCCACTTGTTAATGTCAATCATTTTCTGTTTGTATTGAGGCATCATTCTGGGTGACAGTAGAATGCTGCTTAAGCCTAGGGACATGCCTGCATGGGACACATGTTCAGCATGCTCAATCATGTTTGTCTTCCTATAGTCCAGGGAGGTATGTCTGAAGTCGTTCACACCAATATGGACTGGGACAGACTCATAACAGTACCTGTTTTGGAGAGACTTCAGTGCATGTGTGATATGGTAGATGATTGCACCTGACAAACAAGTAACTGATACTGTCTCCTTATGCAGCCTGGTGAGAGGCACATCTGTGTTTCTCACATTGGAGTCTCCTATTAGTAATATGTTGGGTTTATGGTTGGGTCTAAGTGGTTGCCTGACAGTGGTGTGTGACCTATGCATGGTATGTGGTGTGGAGGTTTGTGGAGTTCTCATGTGTTTTTGGATCTGAGGTGTCCTTTGTTTGAGTTTGTATTTGTTGAGGACCCCCACATATGTGGGTGTGTGTTGTGTAGTTGTGGGTGATGTTTACTGACTGCATACAGTGCATGTTACTGTACAACTTGTTCTGGTGTGCACATTCTCCATTTGTCTGGCCAGTGGTTCCCCTTCCCCTTATATGTGTCTCTTTGTCCTTCTGTAGTGCAGTCACAGGCTTTGTCCACAGTTGCTGCTATGTATTTGTATTTCTGGTGTGAGTGGTGTAGAAGTCATAACATCACACACAGGGTTATGGACTTCACACCTCTGAGTGTACCTGTTCATGGGATCATAGGAGATTACTAGGCTAATGGCTCTGAGGCCCTTACAAGCTTAGCCCAGAGTATATTCCCAGAAAAGAAAACACAATCAGCAGCTGTTGGCCCTCATAAAGAAGGACACAGGTGGCACCCCTGGGACAGATATTTAGCGACATACTTTGTTTGATGTGTATGGGGAGTGTATTCCAGAGATGGATCAGCCTCTTGGAGACAAACATGTCTCTCCAGGAGGGTTTGTTAATGTCACATATTAGATTTAAGACTTTTGATGGGGTACTACATCAGGGGTTAGACATACGGATATGGAGCATCTATACTAGAGCAGAGTCTGAGACTGCCTTGTAGGCAAGACACAGGTCACCTCTGAGCAATCTGTATGGTACAGAGTAGTGTGATACTGATTTGAGCCTGTCCACATAGGACAGGTGTTGGAAGCCATGGATTCTCTTTGTAAGGTATTTCTGTGGCCTTTCCAGTAGGTGCAGGTGTTTGGAGAGGTACATACCAAACGGGGAGTTGTACTCAATTATTGGCCTAATGAGGGCGGAGTGTAGAGAGGTAATAACCTCCTTTTTTCTGAATGCAATCCCTTCACTTATGAGATGAACCAAGTAAAAGCCTTTTATGACCACTGTCACTACATGTTGGTCAAACGTGAGATTGTTGTCAACTTGTGTACCCAGGTCTCTCAGCACAGGTTGTGTGCTTAGGGGTTTTCCTCTAATGTGGTAATCAGTAGGAGCTGAGTTTTTCATGAATGGTATGCTAATCCATTTTTTTGCATTTTACTTAAAGCCATGACTTTGGCAACAGTCATTTGTTGCTGTGAGACCCTCTTGAACTATGTTGACATCATTTGGGGAGTCAATGACAGCACCCAAGTTACAGTCATCCACAAACTTGGTTAGCCACAGCCCGTTTGTCTTTTCCTGGACCTCAGAGAAGTAGATAGCAAACAATGGGGGTCCCAGGACAGATCCCTGGGAGACATCACTAGTGACAGGTCTGCTATCAGAGGTAATGGCACCTATTTTGACCTTGTAGGTCCTATAAGTGAGCCAATTGGGCACCTACATGATGACATAGGGATTTACACCAAGCTCTGTTAGCTTTTCGATGATGCCCAAGTGGGGGATTGTGTCAAAGGCTTTGTCCAAGTCAAGATAAGCTGTGTGTACTGACTTTCCCCTCATCCAGTGCCTTGGTGACAGTCTCAAAGAAGTCAAACAGGTTCAACAGGCAATATCTGCTCTTGAGGAATCTGAACTGGGTGTGGTTAAGTGCTTGGTGATTGCCTATGTCCTTGTTTATAATGTGCATAATAATACTATCCATGGCAGATCAGACTTATCAAGCTAATGGGCGATAGTTTCCAGGGTCAGTAGTGGCACCACCTTTGTGCAAAGGGATGACAATGGCAGTTCTCCACTCTGCTAGAATGAGGCCTGTACTTCAGCTTTGGTTGAGTAGTCTGCTCAATGTTGAGGCTACTTCTTGCTGGAGATGTTGCAGAATACAGCCTGGAATACTATCAGATCCCATGCCAGCTGTGTTGTTTGGCTTGGATAGGGACTTAACACTTGCTCTATGGAGATGTGAGGTGCAGGGTAAGTATCAGCGATGTGGAATGTGCCTTTGTGCGGGGACGGGGAGGTGATGTTTGTGCTGAACCTATCTGCTAGCAGGTTGGCTAAGTCAATAAGATCAGTGTAAGTGACACCATTAAGAAGTCATTCAGAACAAAGCTGGTGTTAGCCTACCGAGGTTTCTGATGTAACTGATAAAGGCTTTGTGGTTAGCCTTTGTTTTAGAGGCTAGTTTCAATACATAATTGGCTTTGGAAGATTTCACTAGTGATCTACTTTGCTTGTTGAGGCTAAGGAGAGAGTTTTTCCAGTTGGGAATTTGTGCCTTTTTACCCTTGGACAACAGTTTCTTCCTTTTGTTGTAAAGTCTGTTTATAGAGGATGTCCACCACATAGGTTTGTGTTTCCTTGTGAAGCAGGTTTTAGTTCTGTTGGGTATGGCTGAGTCCATACAGTTGTACAGGTACTTGTATACTGCACTGGCATACTGTTCAGCATATTCGTCTGCATCATTTGAGGGGTACGGTGGTGTGTAGCTACTGATACCCTCCCTTTGAAGGTTGTGGTCAGTTTATGAGATGTAGAAGTCAAAAGAACAGAACCTGTTTAGCAGGTTGTCCATCATTGCACCCCTACATCTGCTGTGGTCCTCAGACTGTTTATGTTGCAATGTTATTATAAGGCTACATGTCAGCCATAGCTGTCAAACCGTCACAGACTGACATCTGGACAGGCCCATATATAACAGTTAGACACAGGCACACACATGGGGACAGGGTGTTAATATTGCTTTGCCAAATGTAGACAGTTTGGAGAACGGTTTGGTATTAGCTTGCTTTTTTTTATGAGTATGACATCTGCTTCTACACTGTTTGCCATTGATGTTTTCACATCAACCTTTATTGTTTTTCAAGTTGTTTGGCAGGCAAATACAATGTTATGACAAGCAGAACAGATATACGAGGCATACTTGTGGCCCTCCTGTGACACCCTGTCATTCCAGGGGTATGACTGGTGCCCCATGTCTTGTCGTCAGTACTGACACAGTAGGGAGGCAGCCATTTATAACCTGGCAGTACACTGTCTTTCAAACATCTGCTGTCATACTAGGCACTACGCAGGTTACTCTGAACTGTGTACTGTCCAAATATGTGGCCCCCTGTCACTGAATTGTCCGGCTTTCCTATAGTAATGGATATTGACTTCTGGACAGTGTGTACTACTCCTACCATAGGTGTAGCTGACATGCAACATAGTTTGCACAGACAGTCTTGAAACATGGACCCTGTCAACCACAGTACTGTGCTTAGACCACTAAGCCACAACAGCCAAGAGTAAGTGCTGCCTACTTTCTGACAGTATTAACCATGCATATACATAGCTCATTGACCCCTGTATATTGTGGACATGCTACACATTAGCAAGTTAATTGGGACAGCCCTGGGAATGTGTGTTCTGCTGCTCTTACCCTACAAACATAATTGTTCCTATATTTCTATGGGAAGATGGGATGTAGGGGGTAGGGGGGGCATACCTCTCAACTGTACACATTTCCACAGACTGTCCAGATGTTTGCTTTACATTTTGGTTCCATTTAGCATAGTATTGTGCTTGTCTTGGAGAATATTGGCATATCACTAGAGACTAAAGGTGAGACAGTTGTGACAGACATTTGAGTTTCAGACTTCTTACCCTTCAGAGAATTAAAACAACTGCAAGACCTGCTGTGCTATCAATGTGTGAGTTTGTAAGTTTACTATTTCATTATTGTCCTTATTTGTTGGCCTTTGCCACACATTTCTTTCTGGCTTTGTACAGTTGACTTGCTGGGAGAGACTGAGAGGTGTGTATGGGACTCCAACATTGACATCCATGCATGTGACCTATGACCCCGCAGTTTGTTAGTCTCCCACATATACTGCAGTTAGTTTTGTCACCTACCGGACTACTGCATATTTTGGGGAAGCCAGTATTTGTGGTCATTTCCTGTTGTCCCACATAGCTGTCAGTTGTCTGCTGCTATCCCAGTAGGCCACCCCCATCCCCTTCCATACATGCAGCAATACCACAGATATGCTGCCACAATGTAATACACCATTAATTTGTTGTTAAGAAGAGTGACTTACCTTGTGCCTGCAGCAGTTGTGAGGACAGTGCTTGAGGGCTGACTCTTTAAGATGCACACAGTACACAGCCTATACATGGTAAGGTACAGGTAGTATGATGTGTGTGGCATCATTTTTACTGTGTGTGCAAGTCAGAGAAAGGGGTCAGTCCCTGAGTCCCTATAATGAGTTGCATCTTTGCCAAGGTCAGGGAGTACTGGGCATGCCTATGTCTGCCTACAGGGAGAGGCTCAGGGGGTGCCTCCTCTGAGTCCCCCTGTGCCTGTGGGGACCTTGGCAATGGTGGGGGGCTTTGTGTCCCTTCCCTGTGATGTTCCTGCTGCAGCTGTTTCCGCAGGATCATATGCATATTATATAGCATGGCAGATACTATGAACATGTGTGCACATGTGGCTGGAAAGTACTGCAGGGCTACACCAGATATGTCAAGGCAGTGGAACTGTGACTTGAGCAGCCCAAACACATGCTCTACAATGTTTTAGTTTGTGCATGTGCCTCATTATGGTGTTCTTCAATGTGTGCGTGCATTTCAGATGGGTATCATCATCCACAGTTCCAGTGCATCTCCAGCATCCCCCATGAGATGGCCATACAAGATGTCCCCCCTGGCAAATGCCTGGTACAGCTGTGAGGCATGCCAGATGTGTGTGTCATGATAACTGCCAGGGCTGCCAGCACACACACAAATAATAATGCCCTTGGCATTGCACATGACCTGGCAGTTGATGAAGTGATAGCCCTTGAGGTTGACGTAGCCTCTACCCTCTTCACCAGGTGGTGCTTTGATGTGGACACCGGTACAGTCTATGGCATCCAGTACCTCTGGGTCATTTGCTACATTGTGGAAGAGATTGTTGGTCCTCTCCTCAGGGGTGTTGGGGAAATAAATGTGCTCACTGGCATGTCTTATCATGTCATCCAGGAACTGGTAAAGTACCCTGGATGTGGATGCCTGTGAGACTCCCATGGTGTCCTCAGTAGGTCTTTGGAAAGTACCTGTAGCTAGTATTCTTAAGGCTACACATACCTTTGTTTCCACTGGGATGGGTTCCCCTCTGTTGTTTTGGGTCTGAGGTGAAGGCAGAAGAGCTTGGTGAGTTGCTAAAGTATGTGCCTGTCCACCCTGTAGAGCTTTACCATCTCCAGCTCATGTAGCCCTTGAAAGGTTACTCTGGGTCTGAACAATTTTGTCCTCCTCCGTCTGGGCCGGTTGTCAGCATCATCCTCATCACCAGCCTCAGTCTGTAGCACATAGAGATGTAGCAAAGCAGAAGCAGCCCCTATCATTTTGTCAGTTAAAATTTCTGTGTGTGTACTCCAATGGTGCTAAGTATGTGGGAAAATCAGATTGAAGGGTGTTTGCATACTTTATATTGTTGTGCTGCAGATGCAGCCAGTGTGATTGGCTGACTATGATACATTCCACCTGCCAACTACATTACTGAGGGGTTTGAATGGGCCACTGTGAGTGGCAGAGGCATTATTAGTCATTTATAGTTGATTGTCTTTTGTCTGCTATTTCCTTTTATTTTATTTTTTCCCATTTCCTTCAGTTTTAAGCCTTTAAAACTGTTGCAGCTAGTGTGAACATTGCTGAGTAAAAAGGTCCCTCCCATGGACACAAACACACTCAGCATTTTTAAAACAAGCTATGCATAGCTAAGCAGCCTCAGACACACACCCTTGCTTAGCTGTGCTTACCTGGTTTCAGAAATGCTGAGCAGTGCTTAGCGGTGCACAAATCTCCTTAGCTGGACTAAATCCTGCTTAGAATTAAACTTTTATGCAATGCTCAAACTGGCTAAGCAGAGCTAAGCACTGCTAAGCATTACTCAGTTTTCATTTAAAAATGTACAAATTGGACATTAATTATTCATTGCTGACATATTATTAAGTGTTATATGTTTTACATTACATGTAGCCCCCTTTGTGCTTTGATTACATTACCTTTGGGCGTGACTGTACTGTATGGGACACTTGTGTTTAGATGGGAGAGTTCACATCATATATTCACTTACACTGGAAATTTGGACCAGCTACACTACCCTGGTTAACAAATATCAATTACTACATCATTAAATAAAAAAAAAATATTTAACAATGCTTTCTCATGTAAAAGCTGAATGGTTTGTCTTGGTATTTGAACCGTAAACTACTGCACACAAAGCCAAAATTCTAAGCACTAAGCTATCTCACCAATGAAGATTTTAGCTATACATTTCTATATAGCTCTTTCATGATACAAAAGCACTGGAAAAAAAACAACCATTTTAAATATATATCAAAACCTGTCATTTTATCAATGGTCTAAGCTTGTAAGAGCAATATTTAAAAATGGCCCCTATTTCTGTCCTTTTGCCCCTCTTTTAGTACTGCCTTTGTCCAGACTTCTTGCTCTAAGAGGTTCAAAGATGTGTGTCCAAGGACACTATTTTAATGTAAAGTGCCGCACGGCACTTTCACAATGCAGGGGTGTGTTACAGTTCCTGTCACACACACCCCTGTATTCCATTCCATTCACAGCTCCTCATTTCAGTGTCCATGGACACTGAAGGGTTTGTAAGCTCCAATGTGTTTACACCAAGCATGACACACCCCCTTTTCATGTCAGCTGCCTCTTCTGCCTACACCACTACATTATAGCCCCTGCTATTCAGTAAACTTAGCTCATTTGCATACATCTAATTACCTATACCCTAGTTACAGCACTACACAAGAGCCTATGCCCTTAGCAACTACTGTTACCTGCCATTGTATGAGTCTGTATGCTAGCCAGTATAACAGGGAATTTACTTTTAGCTTAAATAACCCCTTTTAAATATTTTACATTTATATTTTGTTAGCTCCCATACTTGCGCTCCACTTGCACATAGCATATGTGCATATAAAATTAACCTTTGATTATTTTTCATGCTTTGCATCAGATTTACATGCCATTGGCCATAGTTTTGGCCATTGGCATGCCTGATGCAACTAATACATGCTTTAATTGAAGTTGTCATAGCCCCATTTTTTATTTTGCAGTCTTGTACACAGACAGTTCCCGCATACATTTGTAATTCAGACATAGCTCCTTCACGGATGCCTGTCTGCTTACTGGATAAGTAAATCACCTAATTTGCATGGTTTTCACCAGCAAATGAGGTGATTTACATTCCATGATCACCTTCATGATTGAACAGTGCTGAGATGCTCGTGCACACTCCCAGCATGGTTTCCTGGATCATGCAGTCTCCGAACTCCATTTTCAAGCCGTGTCACTATGCTTACACGGAGATTAGCTCCATGTAAGCATTACTGAATTACCTCCATTGTCTTACTTGCCAACTTTTTCCTACATCCTTTCAACACATCCTAAACTGCCAAGAGTATAACATCTTCTCACAAACATCCAATGAGTATGTCAAGAGTATACTGTAATAATCATCTAGGAAAGAAGGTAATTAATCTGGGGGTCAGGGAACCACAAGAACACTATAAGTTATTAGGTTCTAAATGCTATGAGGTGAATTTTAGAGATTTTTGCACAACCTTTAGTTC
This sequence comes from Protopterus annectens, assembly GCF_019279795.1. Classification (NCBI taxonomy): domain Eukaryota; kingdom Metazoa; phylum Chordata; order Ceratodontiformes; family Protopteridae; genus Protopterus; species Protopterus annectens. The sequence goes on along the minus strand of NC_056733.1, from coordinate 1,209,071,870 downwards.
ACTGATGGCCTGAACAAAAATTATCACTTAGGAAAGTAACTATTTTTTTTTTTTTCAATGAAGAAATAAATTAGGTCTAAAATGTAATGTTCAAGGATGATGGCAGAGTAGTTACTAATAACCTGAGTAGTTGTTACCAACAAATTAATAAGAAAATGTTTGTGAGGGTACATAAATCATATCTGGGATGGCTGCCTTCCTCCCTACTCCTCCCACCCAAAAAGTATATAGTCACTTTCTGTCTAACCCTCTGGTGTTAAATTGGGATGAAAGTGAAAAGACAAGTTGCTGCTGTCTTGCATCTACAATGCACTTTGCCTTGGCACTAACCACAAAAGAGAGACACCTTAACTGTAGCACTTTGAAGTCAAACTAGGATGAAAGTGAAGGAACAACCAGAGTATCACAATATGATCCAGCCTACTGCTGTTAGCCATACATATACAGCATGCATACTTTCCACTGCACCTATTTGATGGCCACCTGTACCTACACCAGATTTCAATTGTAAAGAATGTGGAAAGAAAAAAATAACACACACAGCAATTCATTTAAATGTGTTACTCTTACACAGTACACTGGCCCTAGACAAGCTATAGTGACCCTCCATACACCCCTCTAAGATGTGATTTTGAGGAAAGTTAAAGAAACAATGACTACACTGTCTCCACCCAACACACAAGCTGGAGAGTCCGTGTGTGCACACCTCTGAAGTTTGACTTTGTGGAACATTGAAGAAATAATGACCTCAATATCCCTGGCCCACATGCAAATAAAAGTGAACAGTGTGACCACCTCTGAGTGTGGTCAGTTTTAGACTAGGTAGGGCCTACAACAGTGGACTACTAAGCCACTTATACAGTCAGAAACAATGGATCCCAGAAATGTTCTGGGATGCATTCTATGTCATATTTTTTTCACTACCCAGGAAGTTTGTGTGCACATCCACCAATATTATTTTCACATACACACACCCACACACACACACACACACACACACACACACACACACACACACACACACACACACACACACACACACACACACAGCCCCTAACAAACCAGTAGTATCACAAGACAGACACACACAGGGCATCAATCCACATTTTTTGGGTGTTGGAGGAATCCAGAGCAGCTGAATAAAACCTGTCCAAAGACTCTGAGGACATGCAGACTCTACACAGATGGAGTCACAGTCAAGCACTCAGACTGGAATATATACATGGTTAGTTTTCTGTTGTTTTTTTTTTTTTTGTTTTATTTCTTTTTCGTGAAAGTGCATTTTCGAGAAAATGCACTTTCGTGATTCGCCTGATTAGTAATTTTGATGGGTCAAAGTAGACCCATATATATATGTGTGTGTGTGTGTACATATATATATATATATATAAACACATATATACATATACACACACACACATACACACACACACACACACACACACACACACACACACACACACGTATATACATACATACACACTTTAACCCCTCATATACACGCCTACATATATAAGCAAGAATAAGCCACAGCAATGATTGCTTTTACATTCCATTTCAATGCAGATAAAAAATTCCAAGTGAAGCAGTAATCGTTTTAAGAAACATACTTCAACATACCTCTCAAATGTCCATGAGTTTTACACAAAGTTTAACACTATTTATCTTAATCCCTCATAAAACGGGTGACTTTTAGAGAGAAGGTAATGAATTACACTTAATAAATAATACCAATAATTAGAGTTACAGACATCAACTGAAGAAAATAGACAATCTGCTAGCTGACAGTTTTTCTCACACTTCACCATCCCCCTGTCACTAGTGGCCATCAGTGAAAGTATACATGCAAACAATACTCAATTTATTTTCTCAGGAGATAGCTCATGGGTGCATTCTCTATGGCTAATAACACAGAATCCATGGTTCCTGACAACATCCCAGGTTGCCTATAGAATGACTTAAAACCTGACCTAGCAGACACAGTTGGATCCCTACTTAAACACAGGCTCTAGATAACCTATTTTCTTCTAGAAGAGTGTACAGCACCAGTCATCCATCTGAATGGAGAGGTGACATCACATGATGTATGGACTTATAGACCAGTAATCCTGACTCTCCTCATTTGTGAGGCAGACCAATGAGTCATCAGGGACCTTATCAAAAATGACACAGGTAATCTCTTGACTGTGTACCAAACCCTACATCATGTCTGTTAAATTTGTTTGATGTCTTCAAGAAGGTCACCAGAGTCATGCTTTAGGAAAACACTATAATCCTGCATAACATGACTTGGCCAAAGCATTTGACATAAATCAACACTCGGGTATTACAGAGAAAATAGCTCAAGTGGGCATAAACACCTACGCCACCAAGTGGATAGAGAATTGGACTACATACAGGTCACATTGTGTCAAAATGTGTGACGTCACCTCTATCTAGACTCCAGTAACCAGGTCCGTACTTCAGGATCCTGAACTAGGTCCTTTCCTGTTTATTATTTAAGTCTCAGATGTGAAGATAAACTTAATCATCCTGTGTCTAACCAGCTTTGTGGCCAACTGCAAATTGTGGACAGTCATTGAATCCAAGATTTGCATTGGTATAATGCAGACAGTATTAACACACATAAACAATTGTTGCTAGAGCCATGGAGATACAGTAGATGAGCACAAATCCATGTGGAGATTATTTCCTTTATGAAAGTAAATACACAAGCTAATTACAATATAGACAGCGCACCCCTGTAAGCAGACCAAGTGGCATGTGACCTGTGTACTCATGTAGATAGTACACTGAACTTCCACAAGCATGTGCCCACAGTGGTGACTAATCCCTTGTATGTAGTACAACTCCTGAGTGTGTGCAGGACATCCTCATGAAAGGTCATTATAGTCCCATTGTTCTCAACCCTCATCACAGCAGTAATTGAATACAATACACCTTTTTGCATGTACCTTCAGACATGTCTTCCAGGATGATTTACTCAAGTGTATCACTTTTGCCACAGTGAGCTATGTTTTGGCCATACCTATGTATTCTTTTTACTGCATAACCATTAGGCGTTAGCAGTATACAACTCCCTTCAAAGTGTTATGCCAGATGCATGTGTGATACGTGTTCCTGTGATGCAGCCAGTGAATACACAGCTCATTAACAACATTGATGACAAGGGTTACAGTTATGCAAGTGTGGAGTGTGACATCTATATGCCATGCAGACTTTTACACTAGCTAGGATTGATTGTGATTTAAACTACAGGTGTGAGAGTGTCCCTCTTAACTTCTGGAAGGTGTTAGTTATTGAGGAAGGTGCGCTTGATTCCCCTTTAGATTACTGACAAATCACGACAGTTGTACAATTGTGTTCATGCAGAAGATGTATGCTAGCTCACAATCACATATTTTATGTCAGTGACACAGATGACTGGTGTTATTATTTTGATATTGTCCATGATTGTGCATGCTTCTGCCTACTGTTGTGTATGAGCCTGTTGCTATGCATCCCGCTTGGCTGCAACCTATGCTGACATCACATTCATATTCAAGCAACTCATTTTGCACATCTTCATAATATGTACAAACCCCCTAATGTATATACTGTCTTTGATAAATGGTCCTCTGCAGCGATTATTTCAGGATGCTTATATCGCAATTAGTCATCTCCACTGATATGTGACCTTGTGTGACAGTCACATAACATACAATAACGGTGTGATGATATGACCATACACACACAGGAGATGTAAACAGCAGTATGTACTGTATCATATAAATATGTGATTACTGTTCATGCTACAACTGTCTTGTCTTTGTGGTGTATGCACATTGACATGCCCTTATCTGCTGTACATTATCATGTTTTACTTGTCCTCCTCCCTGTCTTCATTCCTACAATTCATGTATGTGTCCCTTTTCAATACACACACTCCCCCAGGATAGATTATTTATGATGCAGTCTATGTACCCTTGCTGATCATTACCAAAACTTTTATTCAGTATGCCAAAAACAGATTTGCACAGTACTCTGCACTGACTACACTTTCTTATAATGTGTTAGAACTTTATGCATTGCCTTATATTAAATCCTGATAGTCATTGTGGATGTCCATGCAATCCCACAGAAATTGTTTGCCCGTAGGTAAACATGTATGCAGGTGTTTGTGCTGCTTTACATAGTTAGTGTTGCCGGCCACAAAACCATGCTTGTATTTGTGTAAGAGTGATGCATGCCTTGCATAAGCAATTAGCAGTGGTGCTCATCATGCAAACATGTAAATTTTGTGCAGGCTTCTCGCTAAGCCTTCACTGCGTTTATTAAATCCCTGGGAGTGCTAATTACAAAAAGTAGTGTAGCGGTAGTATTGTCATTTTACAGGAAGAGGTTTTCCAGTTTGATTCTTGGCTGGGGTGCCTTCTGTGCGGAGTCTGCATGTCCTCCCTGCATTCATGTGGGTTTCCTCTGGGTGCTCTGGTTTCCTCCCATGTTACAAAGACATGTGCTTAGATCGTTTCTCCCTGGGCTTCTGTTGAAAATTTGTTTCGTTCCAAGTCAGACTTTTCCGTTAAAAATAATAAATAAATTATTGGTGTCTAGTTAGGCAACATTACATTATTTTTCTAACATACCACAACTGACCGCTCATCATTTATAGATTAGAAAATTGTGTTTTGTGCCCAACTTAAAGTTGTTTCTTCATCTTGCATTGAACAGCTTAAGTGAATTTATTGTCATGATCAAGGTTTTTCTCTGTTACTGAGGGACAAATGTTCAGTGATGTCCCTCCAGTCCCATAAAACAATTTTCACAGATACAGAGCATATATCTTATTTCTGCCAATTTAAGATGAATCTCAAGTAGCTGTTCTTAAAGTCTGGCCTGTGCAGATATTTTAATAGCAATGTGTACTAGGAATCCCATGTGTATAGTTTGAATATACCATTCATGAACATTCCAAGAAAATGTTTTGTCTTTATATCATTTTGAATAAAACAAACTGAGACAACATCTAAACAGGGCAAGTAACTAGATTTGTGTCACAAGTGTAATGCAATGGTTGTGTCCTCTGCTCTTGTACCATTCTACTTAATATAATCAGTCCTGAGTTCACTGAATCTCGTGAGAAAGGGAGATATCCTATTTCAGTAGCCTTCACAAAATAAAAGTAATTTTGAACGTACGTGAATTACACCACTGTCAGCCATAACACAAACTGTCTACTCATTGTATATAGCCTGAAATCATTGCCATTGCTTGAGTGATCTTTGTTACTGAACTTTTGACATTAGTTATTCATAGGTTCACAGGTATGTACTAAGCTATCGGCCCTAGGGCCTATATAGGCCTAGCCAAAAGAGGTTCTCTGGCTTTCGCCATCCAAGAAAATTATTTTCCTGTGCCCCTGTCAAGCAGAGCCACAGAAGTGATTACTGGGGTGAATTTCCTGTTTCCCATCCAGTTGTCAAGATTTCTCTTAAAGAGGGCTAATGAGGAGCTTTGTTTGACATAAATGGGTAGTCTGTTCCAGAGCATGGGAAGTCTCTGGACATCAAGTCTTGAACCACCAGGGCCCTGTAAACTACTATCAAAGCAATGTACCAGTACACCATCTAAGCCCATGTGCTTATAGTTACTTTTACTCTGTCTGTAAATGTCTATATGCCATCTGCCATCAAATACTAACTATGTTGTGCTAGGCATTTCTTGTTTAATGTAGTATCTTTTGGGGGGATGGGGACAGAAACATTCTACCCACCTAGACAGTAATGGTATAAGTAAATACACATTTACTACTTTTCAGGTTGATTCTTCTTCTATCAGAAAGCGCACTTGTGTAAAGTTTTGCCAGCTTGGCAATACAGAGATGGAATGTGTAATTAGTCTGGGAATTTAGGACTGACATTTTGCTGACTATTGTTCTAACAGCATTTCTGTTTTATGTTTTTTCAAGGCTGCATACACTATAACTTGACTCATTAGGGGATATTTGTGGTAAAGCAATTCACATATCAGCCGAATCATTCTCAAGGAGTACAAAGCCATGCACACAGGTATAGACGGGGATGAATTAGGAAAGCACTGAGAGCTATTTAACCGCTCACCAAACCTAATGATGTGGGTTTTTCAATAACAAACACATTATCCCCTCCCTTATGCAATGTGACTACATCAGGGTATCTGAGGAACCACAAAATATGTTAACATGTTCTTAATGTAGCATAGAATGTGGCGCTTTGCAAATTGATATTACTTTGCAACTGACGTGCTCAGTGAATGCCGAATCCTTTCAGATATACCAGCATCAGTGCTATGTTGCAACTTCACTCCTTGTAGTCAACAAAGATGTACAGGAAACTTAATATAAATAATTATGAAGAAAAATAAAAAGAAAACTTGACAGAAAAGTTTCATTCTGACTAATAATAGAGCTGAGACACAGCTACCTATCCAGAACATAGCATATTTAATCAAAATCATGAAATACTAATAGAATTCAAGTATGTGATGCAAATCACCAAACTCAGTACACAGGTTTGAGGTTGTTGTTAGGATGATTGAACACAAATTCCAGTTGTAGCACAAACATAAAGGGTACAGGTACTCTTTTTCTGCCAAAAAGTCAGACATGAACAGATTTCCTGTCATTCTTGTTTCTTTTTTCAGTGCTTACAATTCAGACTTCAGCTTTGTTAGAAAAAATACCTGTGCATATAAATACAATCAGAGCTATTTTTGTAGTATTGTATTTGCAATATGCTCAATTTTCTCTGCATCTATCAAGATTAACAGTTTTGGACTGTTCTACAAGATTACTAATACTCTGTTTTCAAATGTACTGATTTGATACATATGTACAATAATACAAATCAGATTTACGAAATACCCCCAGAAGTGGTATAGTCAGCCAAAACAACCAGAAAGATATATTCCTTAAGATACTTATCTTCCTCTGGGAGCAGAAGGAACAGATGGTGAAGTTGCCTCAATCACCCTGGATAGTCAATTTATTTTCATTGATGTTACTATCTCCTAGAGATTGAGTCTACTAGTAACCCTCAATGGATTCCTTGCTATCATAACATAAATAGAAGATTGTATGGGTTAACAGGAAATACAAACTTTCAAGCACATTCAGGACACAAATCTGCAAGCAGAGGCATGATTAAGAATCTTTATATGATAGAATCAAAACAATTTAGAAAAAGATCTTTCAATCTTCCTGTCACAATAGTTATAGCACTGTTTTAAAATCAGGAAAAGCATGGCAATGAAATAGATAAAATGGTGCTTGATTGAGAAAACAAGATGACTAATACTAGTTAGAGATTAGATGCCCTGGGTGCAGTAGTAATCACTTTCTCAGGTGACATTTGATAGCTAAAAAGTAGAATAGCAAAAAATAAAATAAAAATAAAACACTGAAAATCAAATCATCAAGAATAACTGCCCAAAACTCTTAATTTTTTGAAAAGAAAAACAAAACTCAAAAAAAAATCTTATTTTTCCAGAGGAAATCCTCTCTGCACCCCCACCTCCTGCTATTTATATATACCAACTTTAAGACTGTACTACAGTGGGGAATGGGCAAAATCTCTGATTTCCAGTGTTCTGCGATCTCACACAGAATAAAGCCAGTAAAGTTTGATCAGCTATACGGGCTTTTTTTTTCTGATCAACAATTTAAACCTCTGACAATATGATTGTATACCATAGAATGATGCCATCATAACCTAGTCTAGGCTTACTTTTACCCTGAGATTCAGAAACAATTAATGCACTGCATAAATGAAAGCAGCTCAATTACCACTGACAGAACAGGGTAGGGGTGGATCAGAGACATGTCTAGCATGATTGCACTACCATGGAAATTAATGTGGCCAATATTATAAGCAAATGATCATATAATCTATAAATGTGTGACATTATTGAAATGAGACAAATTGTGAATGCAAATGATAATAAACATCTTGGAGGAATGATTCCAAAATATATATTAATTGCACAATGAGCTAGAACAAACATCAAATTTTCACACTGTTATTTCCGGGTGAACTGACATTTTGACCATGCTAAAATGCAGTAGATGAACAACACATGTTAGTGGCTGTTATCACAGCCAGTTTCTGAAAAGGTGAGTATCATCATCCACCATGGCACAGGCAGGTCTATCCATGGCTGAACTACCATCAACTCCAAAACAGGGACATAGCTGAATGCGGTTATTTGACCAGAGAAAAAATATACAAGCTTTTTTGGCATAAGTTCCTTTCACATAGAATCATGTGGAATGCATGGAATATCTATCCCTGTGGACACTAAGGTCTGTGTAGGATTAATCATTCTTTCTACAGGAACTTTCCAATGAATATTAGGGGAGTTACACAGCCATCTGCCTCATGAGTCCTACACATTCTTTGATGTCATGCTGTAACATGTGGAGGAGTACATATGACTTTGAAGGAGAGAAACAGCACTATGTGGACATTTTATTTTATATTCTATAAAATGCTAATTTCTCTGAGGTTCTATCAGCCACTGATGGAACCAACCTTGCCATCAATACCCCACCTGGTCTACGCGGCATCTGCTACACTAGCAGAAAAATCTTTTATTTCATTAACTTCCAGCCAGTATGCAATACACAGGACAGTATTTGCAATGTGCTTCTGCACCATTAAAGACAGTTTCTAGAATTTGTACATCTGCTACATGTTCACTGATGTATGTGGGGTGATTTCTAACAGACGTATCTAATTGGTAACTGCACTCATCTCCACTGCCAGGTTGCACAGACAAGGCAGCAGGTGCCTAGACAGAAGTCCAGTCATAAAGCTGTCCACTGCTGTGTGATATAGGTGATTTCAGATACACCCTGAGGCCATGGCTCATGACACCTATATGCAACCCTCAAACAATTGCAGAAATATCATACAGTATATCTGCAACATAATCAAGGATATGTTCAAAGTTTTGACAGCCTGCTTCTGTTACATGGATATTTCTGTGGCATACTGCAGTATGCTCCAGAAACCTGAATCAGGATGTTTGCAGTCTGTGCTATGCTTCACAACAAGGTTTAATGTGAAGAGCTGCAGCAGGGGTTCACTATAGGAGAATGATCCGAGTAAGGAGTCATTGGAGGGAACAGCTATGGGGCATACTTCTCAACGTCTTAGCACAAGAAATCTGGACAGACCCAAAAATAATGGGGGACAAAGGCCCAAAATAGGGACAGATTTAAAATATTGCTCTTATAAATTTAGAAAGTGGCTAGAATAAAAGATTTTCTATTACCATCCATTTTCTGAAGGATATGAAGTCTGAAATGCAAATGTCTGTCATTATGCAGTAAATTCATTCCTCACTGATTTGCCAGAAAAACATAAATGTTATGAGGAATAAAGTAAAAATATATGGCAAAAATCTAGACATTCGGCAAAAATCTGGACATTTGAGAGTTATGTACAGGGGAACCCCATCCAAGGTTAAGGTGGACTCAGTATTCTGCAGCACTGGCATAAGAGGCAGCTTCTGGTACAAAGGTATAGGCTAGGATACAGGAAACATAGAACAAAATTAATGCATGCAATATTACATCCTATACATTTTCTAAACCACATAACACAGAGGGATTGTCAGAGCACAGTTGTGATTATATTCATGTGTGGTGGGGCACAGTGACAGGGATCAGTAATGGTTACATAGCTGGAAAGAAAAGAAGAACTTGTGTAATGTTATTCGAGTACATGGCTAGGAATTTAGGGGGAAGCTGAATATACTATGCAGGGACAAGGTGAAGCTTCCCAAGGAAGACACGTGGCCAGATGGTCTGGTAGTTACATATTATGATGCAGATGGAGTGAGATGTTGTAGATCCATAGGTGGATAGGAAGTACATTGTGAATGACAATGACCATGTGGTCATTCCATCATGGAAACCAGTATTAACACTGGGTGGCAAGGATAGGGGGGAACTGCGTAGTGCTAACTATTTCATCATGTGATATGTAGGACAGCTGTTGAGGCCAAGTCCATGAAGTCAATCCAATTTTGGCACTGCAGACTCATCTTTAGTAAGTGATGGTAACAATGTGGCACTCTATGACCTAAATGATTCTGCCATTTGAAGTGTATCCACAGTGGAGCCAGAAGAAGGGAAGGGTGGCTATGTGTATGGAGGCAGTCATGTCTAGCTGGCCTAGCAGCCATGGGCATTGTGGTAGCTATCACATGCCCAGGATTGATATGTGATAGACATATAGCAATGCCCTGTGATCATGGCCCATATCATGACCACAGTAGGCATTCACTAAACCCCATGATGGCTGCAGAAGCTACAAAGCAGTTTACCAACTCCCTCACTATGCGGGTCTGCTCCTGACCCCCATATAGTATATTATTATGCAGGCTTTGTTGGCCCTCACATATGTAATTGCACATACCATGGATCACACTAATCAACTCGAACATGGCATGGGTGGCATCCATCTGCATCTGGATCACGCTGTCTTGCACATTTGCTGATTAATGTTCAGTGTGATAATAAGGCCTGGAACTGAGAGAGTGTCTTGGGCACAGGTGTTTGACAACATGCTTCTCCTTTGTGCTTTATGCATGCGCTACTATGGCAGTACTGCCCACTGCTGTCACCTGTGAAATAAGGACGGCATACCATCTGGCTGGTGGACATTGATGATGTGCTCTCCTATAGAGACTGGGGAATAATGGGTTATATCTGCAGTCAATAAAGGTGTCTTAGTAGACATATTTGATACTGCTCCCTCTACTGTAAGTGTGGCTGACACTGGTACTGTACTGTATGGCTTTGTTTTGAGCAGTTTACTGTCCTTGTCAGCCAGTAGTGCTGTACTGACATCAGGCATACTGTGTGCTGCCCTCTCCTGCTGTGCCTGACTCTATGCCAGTAGTATTTGTGAGGAACAGACACATATATAAATGAACATATATGACAATCTTACACTCTTTCCCATAACAGCAATACATGTAACATATTACAAACAGAAGGTGTGCATATATACCTTGGAGTATAGAGTGTGGTAGTGGCAACCCTGGTATACCTGCAGGAGAGAAATGACAATCTTTGTTGCTGATAAGCTAATGATGGTGTTGTACCTTGTTTTGTACATTGGGAAAAACATATGGGCATACCAATGTGATACATACCCTGATAGACACAAGCAGTGTTACCATCAGTCCAGTTCTCGCATTCAGGCCTCCATGACATACGAGTGTCTTATCACTGTCCCAAGACAGGGTCACAAAGAACTCCTCCCTGTCTATGGAGCAGTATGTGAGAGTGGTCTTTCACCTGTGATTTTTCTTTCCATGATGATGACCTGAGCATTTGAGCAGCTTGATAGATGTTGGTGACCTTCTGGCAAGCTCGTGGTACTATCCTGTTATGCCAGGCCATGGTATTCACATCTGTTATCAGGTCTTGACACACCAGCTTTGTATTTTGTCAGCTTTTTCATTGTTCAAACCTCACCTGCTGTGAGAGTGAAGGGTCTGAAGAGGTATCTCTATTTCTGCAGGAGTGACCTTCTATAATCATTGTCATTGGTTATGTGAATATCTGAATACACGAATGTGCACATATGGCCAGTGCCTGGGCACAAATGAGTCCCTATCAGCTCTATCTGTCCACCATCCATACTGCATCTGCGATTAAAACACATGACATACCTGCTATATAGTGTTCTTACAGGTTATGAACGCACATGGTATACTATCATGGAAACAGGTTGTGATGTAGCATGAACCTTGTGATATGTATATATATATATATATATATATATATATATATATATATATATATAGGCTGTAACCCCCAGGCAGCATTGCAGTGTATTCCACATGCAAACCTCTGCAGCCTGTCCCATGTGACATGTGTGCCTCCTCCCATCTCTGTGTCACAACACCCCATCGTGGTTGCAGCACTGAAGAAGATGGCTATGCAGTGCAACAGAGTGTCTTCCTCCCAATACTCCCTGGCAGTTATTCCAGTGAGCCAGGAACAGACAGAACCTGTAACATTCATGCTCTCATTTCCCTCAATAATATTGTCAGACCCGGTGCATGCAGGCTGTTTTGCACACCCCCTGCAATGCACTACAGATACCTTTATTGTGTTCTATCTACTGATAGCCTCTGCTTCTTACCACAACTGAATTTGTCAAATTTTCTCTCTTTTATATTTATTAATTTCCATGTACAGCACTGATATATGTGCTGTAAGAGTTTCTATAGTACAATCAACACTACAACAGACACCGTGACATTTATCATGCTAACACTGGCCTAGTTGTACCACCATCATGCTAATAAAGTGATTTGGCTGCACTTTTTCTGAATCACAATTATGATCAGTCTGATGTCAGCTCTACATAAAGGTAAGGGGCCAATGCCTGCCCATCCACATGCCTAGTAGTCTGTTGTACAGTTTAAGCATGCAAAGGCAGGACCCTTACTCTCCAACACCCAAGTGGTTTAAAACAAACAAAAAATAAAACAAGACAAATGGCACAAAAAGGTGTTATGTCACATAGTCTGTACTGTTAGTAGCATGCTGCCATGGTGGTTGACTCTGCACAGGGTGCTAGAGCTGTGTTACCATTTGTGAAGTTCATGCAAGAGTTAGCGCATCAGTCCATGCATGTCAATTATTATGACTACTGCATGTTTCCATGAGACTACCTTGCATTGTCATGCTCCCCATCAATGTATGTCACAACATGTGTTATCATTCATCAGCTATCATTTGTACTCTTGAACTAGACCTGGCAAGTGGCTAGCTTAGACAAAAGTTGAATGTGAAAAGGCTCATGCATGGTATAGCAGGGAATGAGGATTTGTTTTCACCTTTTGCATATCCACCACTGGAAAATGTTCATTCATCTCAACCTGCAGACACTGAAAATAGGTACAAGTGCCCTTGAAAAGTAGGAACATCCAACCAAAAATCTGTACATCTAATTAGCATAAAATGTGGATACCAAACAGCAAACAAGTCTTCCTGGATCCAGTCATAATGTGGGGTTGTACTCAGAAACATGTTTAAAAAAACAGAGTGACAAAAATGATGGAAAAAATTAAGCAAATTATCAGAGATATTGTAAAACCTGTAGACTTTAATTGATCATATTGCAAAATTCTATCACACAAGGTGCTTTATTTTTGCTTCTGAAAAGGGTGATTTAAGATTATTAGTGACACTAGAATGTCTAGAATGTCGAGCAATGCCGCGGTGGCACAGTGGTAGCATTGCTACCTCACAGCAAGAGGTTCTCCCATTCGATTCTTGGCGTGGCTTGGGAGTGCCTTCTGTGTGGAGTCTGCATGTCCTCCCCACGGTTGGGTAGCGTTCGAAAGACATGTGTGCGTAAATGGGCGTGCCTTCGTTGAAGGTTGGGCGTTGAGCTGGCACCTCAGTGTTTCGCAAAAATCTACTGCCAATCATTAGCAGACCGGAGTTCTGCTGTGGCGACCCCTTACCGGGAAAAAGCCAAAAGACAAACAACAAGTGACACTAGAATGTCAGTCATGTAGTGTGTTTTTTGTGTACTAAACAGCTTTGAAAAATCATGTATGATGAGAGTGAATTCAAAAAAACTGTGTGATGGGGTAAATCAAAGCCTGAAAATATGGACATACCTCCAAAAATAGGTGTATCACACCGAGGGATAAATCAGGCATGAAACTAGGAATGTTGCTGTAAAAAGAGACATTTGAGAGGTTTCCCCGGAATGCATACTGGGGGACTTATATTAGGACCCTAGTACAAACTGGATGTCTATCAGTCACTTGACAGAACATTAATTGATGCTATGAACATCACTTGTTCCAGTGAGTAGAACTGGCACTAATATAATGACCTTCAAAGGCATGTCCTTTAACTATTAAGGCAGGAAGATGAGGTTAGGGAGATATAATCTGAATGCTAAAGAAAGCATAAGTAAATGATTAGTCCGACAAAATGTTTCCGATGGCACTGACTATACTGTGTTCCTTACTATTTTGTGTTTTGTAGTCGAGGAAAAAATAAAAGAGAACGTGATTGTCTGCCATAAGAGGCAGGCAAGACTTCTAGACCTTGTAATACAAGTTTTGCATTACTATTAGACCTGTATATCTCTGCTTCACCTGCTTCACATATCACTGTCCAGTTTGTAACCATTGCATATTTGCTCACTGTTTGTATGACTGGTTTAAGTGTTAAATGCATTTGTAATTGTGCTACTGACCTTATTACAGCTTCAGGTTTATTAAAGTGTTTATTTCCTAAGCACTAATAGACAATTGAAGACAAAACAGAATGCATTTTGTGCAAAAATATAAGGAAAATGTTATTATAAACTCACATTTTTCGCAATATACATATACACATATTACAATATATAGACTCTAGAAACAGATGAATTAATGGAATGAATAAATAAATAAATAAAGTCCAACATATCTTAAATCTCTATTGAATAAATAAAATGTTCTAAAATATTTTCATCCAGAAAAACATGAGACAACAAACGGAACATCCCATGAAACCGAATCCATAGACTCTTGGAACAAATTCATACTTAGTGCCACTAAAAGCTAGAATAAAATACAGCCCAAATCGTCATTTCTGAAAAGTCACCTAGAAATTTCCCCAAATAATTGCTACAGTGACACACATTTGAAGGCAGCAAAGTGTCAGAATCATCATCATCATCAGCAACCCCCTTTTCTCCATTTTTCTACAAGGGGTTGGGGTGTCATGTTAATTATTGTCATCTCTCTCGACTGTTGCAGTCTTCTCTCACACAATCCATGCTCCTCTTTGCTGGACATTCACATTTCCTCTTACTTCTTCCTGTCTGTCCCAAATTTTATTCACCAGGTTGTCTTCTGCTTTTTGGTACATGTGCCCTAACCACCATGATCTGTTCTCTTTGATCTTTTCTGCAATTGGAGCTACTTTGACTTCTGCTCATATGTCCTCATTTCTTTGTCTGCCCTGCAATGTTAATCCTGCCACTCTTCTCAGGCACATCATTTCTATCACCTTAGCTTTCTCATCTGCTCTGCCTTTACTGCCCAGGTTTCTGTATCATACAGTAGCACTGGTTACACCACTGTCTTGTACACCTTACCTTTTAGCTTCTTGGCATTCTTCTGTCATACACTACATCTGACACTCTATGCAAATTGACTGCAGCCCCTCTGATTCTATCTTAGACCTCTTTATTCAGACTTCCCTTGTCGTCAACCACCCTTAACAGATACTTGAAGCTATTAACCTGTTCCACTATCTTCACTTCTACCTCACTTCTCAGCTTCTTTTGATTTACCCAATTTTCCATTACCACTGTCATATTTGTACTTAGTTACATCCCATGTGCCTTCAGTTTTACATTCCATTGTCCTATCCTTTGCTGAAGTTCTTGCTCAGAGTAAGCCTGTAATTCCACATCAACTGCATACAGCAACTTTGTGGTCTGTCCCCTCTGACCTGTTTGCTAATGTAGTCCATCAACAGTTTGAACAGCAATAGGCTCAGAGATGAACCCTGGTGCACACCCACTCCCACTGGGGACACCTCTGTGAGACCGAGACTTTGAACCACCACGCTAATGCCCAAATCAGCTTTCTTGGGACTGTGCCATGGACCTTTACTTTGCCCAGTATTCCTAATATATCATGACTGTGACAACTGTCATACATTTTTTCAAAGAGCAGTATTACTGCAGTGATTATGTCTCCACTGCCTATTCCTGCTGAAATTCTAAGGCATGTTGTTTATGGTTCTCTGATAATTTGAGCAGTACATCTTGACCTTTGCTAAACTGTGTATGATAACTCCATATACACATTTATTTTCTACCAGGCAGTACATTTCTTTCTACACTTAAGTTATTTTTACCCTGCTTCATTGCCCACTGCGCGCACACACACACACACACACACACACACACACACACACACACACACACACACACACACACACACACACACACACACACGTATGGAGACACAGCCAATCATTTTCCCTCATGGTTATTCCATGATCATAGCATAGCAGTTCCCCAGGCATTTATATCACCACTTCTGTGTTGACAACATTCTTCTCCTTCCAGGGGATGTCATGAGAAACTGTATCATGTCATATTGACCAGTGTTGTTTTTGTCCCTTTCTCTTTCTCTTTAGCATCTTTTTATTTTAATATATTTTCTTTGTTGTTTTTTTTTCAATTATTCTGATAGCCAGCATTTAAGCACCCACCAAACCAGTGGCTGAGGGGGACCCCCAATTATCTTCCTGCATACAAGGGCTCAGACTCATGCAGCCAGCTGGCACACAGGCAGCCGGAGGTTTCTCTTTTGTCTTTGCCTTCCGCACTGCAATTTACTGCACCAAAATGTTTTATTTTTTTCTTCCCAGGCTGTAGCTGCCTTTGACATCATCTAAAAGCTACACTCCATCAGGCCTGCTTCCGTAAAGCAAGGACCTGATTGGTTGCAGCAACCAGCAGCCAGGAAGTAACTTGTGTTTGTTTGGGGTTTTTTTGTTTGTTTTTGTTTAGTTTTGTTTTTTCTTTTCTTTTTTTAATGAAGTGACAAAGCAAGGACCTGGTTGGTCCATGTAAAGCATTTCCTGGTTCAGTTGCCTTTAAAAAGGCATGTGTGTAGCAAGCAATTCTCCTTCTTGTTTTTCAAGATAGCCATTTGCTTGACTACTTGGATTACTAGTGTGACCGTGTCATGAGGAGAGGACTGACTAAAGAGGACAAGAACATGAGAAGAAACCATGATCACTGAGACAAGGAACTTCATTTCAACTGTCTTTGTAAGGACAATGTTTAAAGGTCTGAAAACTGTTCTTTTAACGTCAGATTAAGAGCCTGAATTGGTCTGTGTATAAGTAATCAGGGGTCAGGTTACAATTATAAGGATGAGCACAAGAATTGTAGCAGCCTTCCACTAAAGAAAAAGTAAGTTGCTGAGCTTATTTATTTATTTATTTTGGTGGGAGGTGCCTGATGAAACATGGGGAGATGAGGATTGGAATTTTTTGCAGAATTCTTGTGCTAAGGGGGTTGGGGTAGTGGAGAGAGGCTGTGGTTGAAAAAGTTTTATTTTAGCTTTGTCTAGAATTCCTGTGCTAAGAAATTAGGAGGGGAGCTTGTCTGTGATAATCCCCGGGATTCGTGAAGCTTGCGCCAGGTGCCAAAGTAGCGTCAGTGATCTAGTACCAAATATGGCTGCCGAGCGATTCAGGTACAAGCTGTTTCCACGTGCACTACCAGCGTACGCCACAGCTGCACAGCTCCCAGCGCATGTATGCTAATTACCCCATGTGCAGCAGTGTAGCATGCAAATGAAGGTATATAGTGATTCATGAAGTGGTGCAGCCATAGCGTAAGCATGAAGAAATGTAAACCAAAAGAAACGGTTTACATTTTTTCAATCATAAAATCAGAGCCATGAAAGCGGACCAAACTTACGGATTATAATGTTAATATATGCCAATGGCTAAATATATAGCCAATGGCATAAAAAACATGAACAACACATAAAAAATAACATTTAATGTCATGGGCACACTAACGCAAAGTAAAACTGCAGTGTATCTGTGCACAAACGGGATCACAAGGAAAATATATTTAGATGTCATAAAACTGCAATGTAACACAATTCATGAATTCCCCATAATAGTCAATGGCACGCATCCTACACCACAACCATGGCGCAAGGGTTGCTAAGGGTCTGTGACAGTGTTCTGCGCTGTAACTATGAATTAGTAGTCAATGCCATGCAAATGAGTCAAGTAATACTGAATTGCAAATGCCCCGCCGGCGTAAGGATGTACCACATGGCGTAGCAGTACAACACCGAGGAGTGGCCTGGAGTTAAACATGACATCAAGAGAAGGGTGCGCCACCGTAGCTGTAAGCACATTGGAGCATTGCTAATCCAGGTTGCCTTTTGCTAAGCAAAGCCGCAGGATAGGGGTGTGGAAGTAGCCTTAGCTTTGCTTAGCTGAAAGCCCACAAGGTAACCGAAAGTGCATGTGAACGTGGATGAAAATGCGCTTGAAACCCAGTAAATGACTGTATGCTGTGCGGAGCACAGCTGAAACAGGAAGGATACAGGAAGACAATAAGGGAATGCTGCAGCATGGTAATTGGTGTACAAATGAATAATTAACACCTACGAACTCACAGTGGGCCATTGACCACAGTTAACAAGGCTGCTAGCAGCTACCTGCAGAACAGGAAAGGGGAGGTGCCGTACAGCAAAGAAAAGAAAACTGTCACAGCAGAACAAAGCAAACTTGCAGTAGATCAGCTACATAGCACATTTCCCAACACAATCCTGGGTTGTGAAAGTACAAAATAAGAAAGCCAGCAGCTGGATGCATGCCAGACAATGGGAAGGGAATCTGGTTGAAAAGTGAAGTAAAGGGCAATAGATGAATCACGGCAGCCAAGCATACGTCAACACCAAAGGCCCCACAATAGCAGTACCTGCTGTAAAACCAATAATTAAGATACCCCGCAGCTGGAATTGCACATACACACCCAATTACACCAGCATCATCAATTGCACAATAGTATAAGGTGTGAAAGCCCCACACACACACTTGTGTATTCCCAGACACTCTGCACCATTGGTGTATACAGACAGGAAACTTTTAATATGTACATGTTAGGGGCCACCATAGCTTTGATTCACCAGCATGTGTTGGAGACTGACAGTGGTGTGGAGGATGATGCTGACAACCATCTCAGGCACCGGAGAAGGAGAAGAGTGTTCAGACCCAGGGTAACCTACCAGGGGCTACATGATCTGGAGATAGTAGAGCATTACAGGGTGGACAGGGACATCATAAAGCAACTTGTTGAGCTGTGCCGGCCATGCCTCAGAACCAGAAGTAACAGAGGGGAACCCATCCCAGTGGACATGAAGGTATGTGTAAGCTTGAGAATACTAGCCACAGGTATCTTCCAAAGGCCAACTGGGGATATCATGGGGATCTCACAGGCATCAGCATCCAGGGTACTCCACCAGTTCCTGGATGCCATATTACCACATGCCAATGAGCACATACACTTCCCCCGAACGCAGGAGGAGTTGGCCAGCAATATGCGTCTCTTCCACCATGTGGCAGACTACCTGGAGGTACTGGGTTAAATAGACTGCACGCACATACACATCAAGTCACCACCTGGTGAGCAGGGTAGGCGCTACATAAACCACAAGGGATACCCCTCCATCAACTGCCAGGTCATGTGCAATGCCCAGGGCATTATCATGGATGTGTGTGCTGGCAGCCCTGGAAGCTATCATGAATCCCACATCTGGCATGCCTCACAGCTGTATCAGGTATCTGCCAGGGGGGACATCCCATATGGCCACCTGGTGGGGGATGCTGGCTATGCACTGGAACCGTGGATGATGACTCCCATCAGAAATGCACACACAGCCACACAAGAATGCCATAATGAGGCACACGCAGAAACCAGAATCATCATAGAGCACGTGTTTGGGATGCTGAAATCACAGTTCCGTTGCATGGACATATCTGGTGGAGCCTTGCAGTACTCTCCAGGCACGTGTGCCCACATCTTCATAGTATGTGCCATGCTACACAGTATGATCCTGCGGAAGCAGTTGCAGCAGGGACAGAATGGTGAAGGCCCTCACATCCCACCACCATTGCCAAGGGACCCACAGGCACAGAGAGACTCAGACCATGAACACCCTGTGCTAGCCCCAGTAGGCAGATGGAGGCATGCCCAGTATGCCCATGCCTTGGCAAAGAGGCAACATATAGCACACACTGACAGTGTAGGCACTCATGGACTGACACCCTTCTCCACCTGCACACACAGCAAACATGGATGGCACACACACACACACAAAACCACCTGTAAATTGTCATGTATAGGTGGTCCACTTTGTGCATCCTACATAGGTATCCCTCAACTATTGTACACACAACTGCCATTGGCACAAGTTAAGTCAATACCTGAACCATAAATTAAGCTATCAGCATGTGTCCATACTGTATGTAGAGGTTCATAGATACATAGGTAGGTACATGTCTTACTGCCCGAGGCCACTCATAAGCATAGGCAAAAGGTGTCTGCTGTCACCACCACATCGATTAACTAACTGTCCCTCTGTGGAGCAGAGCCAATTGTGGGATCCCTGGGGTGTATCCACTGTTCCCCACCCACTCTGCAAGGATTCCCTGGAGTGTTAGTGAGGAGTTTTGTATAATGTAATCAGGAATGTAGTTCCAAATAACGGGGAGTATGCCTGACAGGAATCTTCTCAGATGTTTACATGTTACATAGTATACCTTAAACACAGCTTGCATATATAGGTAGTATTCCACAGAATAATAAACATGTGGAACACACAACCGCTGAAATGTGCGTTAATCACCCTTGCACTACCAGTGCCTGCTTTGAGAGGTAAAATAACACTGCCAGGATTAGAACATGCAACCATGTACACAATCTTCACAATAACATACCCCTAAGCTACCTGAGATGTCCTAGTGGCAGTTGTGTATACTGACAGAATAAAACACAGAAGGTAGGAATGTGTGGAAATAGAACAAACTGCCATGTACCTAATGAAAGGTGTATGTTATATATTTATATAATATATATATATATATATATATATATATATATATACATCAACATATATATATATATATATATATACATCAACATATATATATATATATATATAGAGAGAGAGAGAGAGAGGAGAGAGAGAGAGAGATATGTCGATATATGGGGATATACATATATATGTAGATATATAGATAGGTTAACAACATCTACATAACCATGGGGGTACAAATAAATAGGATACCTACCACATACCGACTGATTGACATACCGATGTGCGTAATCACGAGGCTTAAAGTCAGGAAGAACACAGTACCGAAACACCAGATGCACAAGGTTTAAAATCACGATGTTAAGGGACAGTTAGTCAGTGCTTCTGGTGTTGCGGTTCAGGTAGGTTACTGTGTGTAAGTGTGTTTCTGAGGGCTGTAGTGTGTGTAAGTGTGTGTTCTGAGTGTGGTGTGTGTTCCTGGGGGACTGTAATGTGTGGGTGTGGGTTAGCTTTGAGCATCTGTTTGCACGATCTAGCAGGTAGAATATTAAAGTAGGGGGGGTGGGGGGCACAGACACCCACATGGGGGTGTAGGGGGGCTTGCCCACCTGCTCATACGTAGTGTAGGATGGTTTGTTTGGATGTGGTGGGCAAGCAGTGTGTCTGTGTGTGCATGTGTGTGTTCCATGTTCATGTTACTTTCGTGAGTTTCTGTCGCTGTCGGTAATGTGGGTTATGGGAGTCTGGGCCCGGTACTGTGGGCGTCAGAACTGTGTGGTTTCGGAATTCTGTAGGTATCCCATATACAGTGGTTGAAGTGGTCATATATTAGTATAACATGGACCATAGCAATCACACATTCTGCCACGACCAACTTTTATGAACAAAGGATATGGAGAGTATATGCCTATACACTATTATAAATATGTGATATGGACATGAGCCAATGATAAGGCTACCACCTGTCCCACTTTGCAAGGGACAGTCCCTCTTTGGGTGTTTGTGTCCTGACCAAAATATATTAAACTTGGCAAATGTCCTGAGATTGTAGGACCTAATTATGTCCCATATGTAATGTAATAGTTGCATACAATAGTTATTTCTGTATCTAAAATACCTACATGTTACAAGAAACAGGATAAGCAACTAAACTGCTACAAGAATAAGCTTATATTTAGGTAAGAAAGGAAAGTTCTATCCCTTGTACTGACCATGGGTTTGTGTCGGCCTGTAAAATCTGATGTGTGTCCCAAAAATGTCCCACTATGGCCATATGAAAAGGTGGCAACCCTAGCCAAAGAGGGTCAGTCACCAACACAACTACAATGACTGCAAATACCTATGAGAGAAATGCACAGCTTTCTTGTAGCAACACTTTATTACATTCCGATGTATTGCCAAAAGGATTCAAGGACTAACATCACCTGCATGCTATACAGGAACCACTTAACAGTGCCTTAATTAATCAGCCTGCTATTACCATAGTATTAGTCCACTAAAGGATAGGTGTTCAAATAGGGAAGGAACCCTCATGCACGCATCGATTATGTATAAAAGGAGTTCCTACACACCTGCATCTGCTATGCACACCCACCAACATCACCCCCACACCCAAACAAATTACAATACAAACTGTAATAACATCACAAATCATTCACTTACTGTACGACATCTGCAGAAGCCTTAACATACCTTGTCAGAGACACACTAACATGCCCTATGTGAAATAGTTGCTGTTATACAATGGAACAGCTGCTGATGTTACAGGGTTTGTTTGCACTAATCCCATTTCAGAGGGTTGTCTGGTGAGCACACTGTAAACCACATAACAGTTCATGCATAGCCATACAGCCTTGAGCTGTCCAAACATCCTTGCCAGACTGAAACATCTGCAGAAGTATCAGTACACACAAACCCTGCATAAGTAGCAATGTTCTGAAATATAACAGCTGTACTCACATGTAGAACAAAATCATCTAGCCATTACACACAATCCACAGGAGTCATGAAGCTAATATATCTCGGTCTGTCTCCATATAGCTGTTGAAATACATCACAAACAACACATCCAGGCTGTCTTCCTTGAAAGTAAGGCAAACAGACAACGCCCAAAAGGAGTACTCAGTTATACACCACTGTTGCCATGGTATCGGCTAATGGAGTAGCTGCACAGCTGATGTGCATCTAATTAACTACTTTGGAACACCAATTGGTGGTCAGGATAGCACATGTTACCTATATTTAACTAGAAAAGGATGGCTTATCACACATTCAAACCATCCATATATACCAGCAGAACATTACAAAGAAGATTGAAACACAAACTGAAAAGGATTGAATCAACAGCCAACGACACCTCGGGTTACTAATAAGGTATGTAGAACACTCAATATGTCTGTGTATTTAGTACCTGTTCTGTAATATTTAAAGTGCACGCAATCCATATAGTGGAAACAGTTATCTTGTAGTGATGTATTGTTGAGCATAGTAACGCTTGTAGTATTTATGTGTGTACTGCTGTAGGTCACAAGGCAAACACCGCATACACTACAAGGGATACTATATAAAGGCTTTGAACACAAATATTCCTCACCAGCCGCTGTCACTGGCAGGGCTGGTCCAACAAGTATGTGCTATAACAGGGGATAGTATATGTTGATATATTGTAACAGTAGCCATATGTATGGGTGTATTACTAAGAATAGCATGTCGAAGGTTGGCCCACTGTGCAATTATGATTTGCATTGTGGGATATTGTGCCAATAACTGTGTAATTTACAGTATTGTAGGCAAATATGTATTACAAGTTATATAGCACTACTGTTATGTTAGGCAAACATTAGTTATGTCTATTGGCATTTACAATACACAATAACAGGATACATATGACTTGTAGTTACCCGACAGTTTATCAGCTTGATAGCAAAGTAAAATGGAAGAGCTAGTTAACTGTCCATGCACATAAGACATGTAATAAGTGCAAAGGTAGGTACTAGGCTGTCTTACCAAGGGTATTTATAAGCCTAGCTAGAGTGTGTTGGCTTTCGCCACCCCCATAGGTTAGCTCCCTGTGCCTCTGAACGGCAGAGCCATTAGTTCCCTGTGCCTCTGTCCAGCAGAGCCACTGCAGTGATCCCCAGGGTACATGTCTGTCTCCCATCCACACATCAAAGTTTCCCTTGAAGAGTGCTAGTGAGGGTCCCTGCCGGATGTACATTGGAATCATGTTCCAAAGCATGGGGAGTCTCCGGGTTAGGAATCTATCCATCCAGCATGTCCTAGTCATCATTGTGGTTGTGTGTATATCCCTAGAGCATGTGGCTGTCAGGGGCCTCTGTTTAAGTGGAGCATATCCAACAATACTGGGTTGGACATGGGCCTTGTATGTCAAGCAGAGATTACCTGTGAGTATGCGGTATGCAACCGAGTACAGCTGGAGTTTCTTAGGTTGGGCTGCATAGGTCATCTGTTTGAGGTCAGTAATCCTCTTGGTGTGGTACTGTTGTGGTCTTCCAAGCTGTTGCAGTTGTCTTGTAAGGTATATCCCAAATGGGGTGTTGTATCCTTTAATGGGTCTAATAAATCATGAGTAGAGAGGCACAATGGCATCCTTTGATCTGGATGCGAACCCATTAGAGATTAGAGGGGGCACATAGAAGGATATTCTAACCACCTTGTCATTATGGGTATCGAAGGAGAGATTACTATCCACTGGGGTCCCCAGATCCCTTATTACCTCTTCTGTATGTAGGGGACTAGCACCTATGTGGTAGTCCATGGGTAATTAGTTATATACAAAGGGGATGCCTATGCACTTTTTGGCATTCAGCTTGAGGCCATGATATTGACACCAGGTATCCGTCTCAGTGCGACCCTTCCGGAGGGTGTCTGTAACAGCTGGGGAAACAATTAAGTCCCCTAGTTTGCAGTCATCTGCAAACCTTTTCAGCCAAAGCCCTCCTGTGCTTGCCTGTATGTCAGAGAATTATATACCGAACATGAGGGTTCCTAAAACTGAGCCCTGGGGGATGCCACTTGCAACTGGTATACAGTCAGACCTAGGGTATGCAACTCACACTGTGTGGGTTCTGTCCGTTAGCCACTTTGCAAACCATCACATGATGTAGGAGTTAATGTTCAGGCGGATGGGTATGTCGATAATACCAGAATGAGGAATGGTGTTGAAAGCCTTTGAGAGATCTAGGCAGGCTGTGTGGAACTCCTTACCCTCATCAAATGCCTTGGTAACTGTCTCTAAGAAGTCCACCAAGTTTAGGAGACATGGTCTACCCTTAACAAAGCCATACTGGGAGGGGTCAAAGGTTTGAAGGTACCCAATGTCTCTGTGACTGAGATCCATGATAATGTGCTCCATAGCCTTGCAGACCAGGCTAGTCAGGCCTATAGGGCAATAGGTCCAGTGGTCCGCTGTGGCGCCACCTTTGTGGAGTGGGATAACCATTGCTGTGTGCCATTCAGGGGGCACAAAGCCTGATGCGAGGCTATTATTGAACATGGTGCATAGGTGGGGAGCCAGTACATTCTGAAGTTCATGTAAAATGCAGCCTGGGATATTGCCCAGTCCCATGGATGCTGTGATATTGGCTTTAGAGTGTGCAGCTTATACCTGTGTAGTTGTGAGTACAGGGACTCTGCACTCTTCCTGTATAGATCCATGCACTCGTGTAAGTGCTTATAGAGTGCATTTGTGTAGGATTCAGCAGTTGTAACAGTATTGCCCAACTGCATGGGCGTCATGACGTTCACCACGTCTGTCTTAAGAAGCATGAAGTTGGCTTTGTAGACATATTATACTGTGGTTTCCTTAATGGGGGCTGGGGATGGGATGTGGATATCAACGGTGTTCAGCTCATGGTCGGATCAGACCAACGAGGAGCTGACTTCAGGTGTGGAACACCGGTCACTCATGTTGGTAATGCCTAGGTCTAGGATATTGTTGCCCCTGGGGGGTGTGTGGATATGTTGATCCAGGGCATTGGTGTTTATGAATTCCAGAAAGCGTTGAGCTAATGAGTTGGTACACAAGTAGTTTTCTCAGTTGATGGTGGGGTAGATTCAGTGAGACTATGTGATGAGTGTGGTGTGGTGCGACTGTTTACCTTCTCCACATGACTGTCAGGGTCAGGCTTGGTTGGAGAGAGCTTTACCTCCAGTTTGGCAAGATAAGTGCATCTCTCACAGGTTGTAGTGCTGGGTGGTAGGCAGAGAGGGTTGTCAGTGTACATGAGGCAATGTCTACATTGCCTCAAGATGTCCAGATTCATCATATAGACAGGAGAAAACACTGGCAGCTGACCTTTGGACATGCCTTAATATAAAACTAATTTCCCCTAGATAAGTGAGAAAAGTGAGTACAAGAGCTATTTTACTCTAAGCAAGTGAGAAAAGTATGTACAAAACCTGTTTACCTCTAGGTAATGAGGAAGATTGAGTGCTATAGTAATTAGTAGCTTGTGTAGTGCTTACAAGTTCTGAACAAGTGCTGAGCATGAATAAGCAATCCAGATAGGGTCTTGGATAACATAAGCACACTGTCCCCCCCAACAGGTACACAATCATATATCCATGTATACCACAGAGCCCCTGTATCCACAACTATGCAGGTACAAGCTGCACTCAGGCTGCATGGGACCTGTCCACATCACAGGTTGTATTATACACATATGGCAAAACAAGTTGCTATCCATGTACACATCATGTAAAACATAGCTCCATGTCAGGCTGTGTACACACTGAATGGTGCACACCATCAGGTATCACAACCCACAAAGGGGGAGACACCACTGATAATGGGAAGTACTGCACTACTACCCTGCTGAGTCTGGTCTGAAAGGCCATGAACCTTGATCAAATTATTTGATGTCAGCAGTACAGATGTAGATGACAGTAAGGTTGCTTTCGCACTGCATATCATAACCTTGCCAGGTCATAGGACATCATCGCCCATACTGTGTTCCACCTACACTCGGTATACTAGATGTACATTCCTATGTCACAGGAGTATTTTGCAATGGGACTGCTGGCAGAGCCAACACTACAGAAGGTGTCTGAATAATACATGCTCATCACACCAGTGCCAGCTACAGTAAGACAGGGTTAATTGATTGTATTCCCCCTCATTGTAGTCCATACAACTCAGATAAACAGAAGGCATCTGCCTATTGAAGTATGCAAATGACTATGACCTAGGAGCAATAGCCAACTCAAGAGTGTTGTGGACAACATACAGAAGGGGCTTTGTGTGTGAGGTGTGTGTGACATATGGCCACAATCTGACAGCTACATATTGCATTGTCACCCCTATGTTAATAAATCTGTACCCATGAACTACCACCTAGGCAGCAGTCAACATAATGAACACTGTGTGTAAGGGATGCAGCTGGGCAGTTGTCTTTCCTGTGACAGCTACATCACCACACCTGTCAGGTAGTCATATGTGGCAGTCCTAATCATGACAGGATGCCATCCATGAATATAGAGATCATTGTCCAGCCATACACAACACTCAAGTGACTCATATCAGATCACCTATTTCCTTTAAAGTGTATTGGCCATGTGCAGATGGCCTACACCAGCCTTCCCATTCCCCATCTCCACTATGTTGCATGATGCATACCCTGAATAAATCCATGTCCAACCCAGTAAGGTTGGACATGCTACATGTACACATCCTGATCTCAAATACATACTTCATGGACATCCACCTTCCACTTGCTGGACAGATCATTGTCCCATACACTTTACATAGTCCTGTCATACTATGCATTCCTGTCCATCAAAGCTGCACATCGCTCCCCTCTCAGACATGGTGTGATGACCGCATGGTAAATGTATCATTAACCCTGTGGATCAGTAATGTGGCACTGCTCTACCTGGCCCCAGAGACCCACCTGTCGGCTACAGCCAGGTAACCTTTCATCCTAGATTCATACATGGCCCATGGCATATAGTCTACTAGTTGGCTTTGACTGTATATGCTATAGATGATATCCATCCCTGCAAATACCATCTGGCTAGCCTGTGTCCCACGTGTATCACATGTACAACACAGGTGATATATGGCATGTTGAATTGCTGTACAGTGCCATGTAGATGTATATGGCAGAACACATACATGTAAAACCTTATGTGAGCAAGTCTGCAGGGTCACAGGTCATGTCTGTTAAGGCAGTTTAAGTCTTTATATGTGACATATACACAGCATCAAGGTCGACTGCATTAATGTGGACACATCCAGCCATGTGCTGATAGGTAGGAACACCAGTACAGGCAAACAGACATGCCCACATCAAGACAGCATCCACATGGAGTATGAGCACTGTCATCAGGTCACACACACACATATATGGTGATAATATCCACTCACCATTGATTGTCACGTGTATGACAAAAACATGTCAGTGTCATGTAGATTTGCAAATACAACTATTTAATCGTAATAAATGCGATACACCTTTATGTTCAGCTGTAGCTCTGTATGTCTCTGTGATTTGCTGTGACCTGTCTCCATCATTATGTCTTCCAGGTATGCAGCGTGCAAGGCTACCCCCTTTTACCCACTTGGAGGATGAGGCCCTCATCCCATACCTACATGACAATCATGAAATCCTGTTTGGCCATGTGCCACAGGATGCATCGCAGCGGGATGCCCTGTGGATGGAACTTCACAGGAGGGTTAATGATATGGATGGCCACAACCGCACATACCAGCAGATGCGCAGACACTTTGCAGACCTCATTAGATGGGTGAAACAGTGTTCAAATGCAATCACCAGGGAACAAGGTGCAACAGGTGGTGGACCCCCAACCCAGCCCCCACTCATGCGTACTGAGGAGCTACTGGCCAACCTGGGGACACCTGCAGAACCACATCCACAAGCCTTAGCCGATATTATGGAGGTGGGTGTCTCTCAACCACTGAGCCTGGAGTTGCCTGGTAAGTCAGTACTGCACCTATAACAACTATATTACATATAGTTGCATGTGTCACTGTAGAATATGTAATGCAACGTCATATGCAAGGCATGTATGCACACATGTGCATACACCATAGTATAGCATAATGTACTGGTGTATGTGTTAACATGCACATTGCACCCTGTAGCCATCATACAGGGGTAGATAATGCTCATACTGCTGTGTTACTCCAATTTAGGTACCTCTGGCATTCCACTGCGACAGCAGCCCATTGCAGGTGAGACGGTTATTATTTATAAGGCATCATAATGCACAGATCTATCTGCCATGTGGCCATTTACAACATGTACACATAATGTATGGTCCTGTCACAATATACAGGTCGGATCTGCAATGCATCACAATGCCTACACTTGCAAACTATGTGAATCACCTCACCAACATGAATCCTCACAAACTGTCATTGACAGATGTGTGGACAGCTGTGCATACAATGGTGCAGGTGCTGTTCACTGTAGGGACATGTACTACAGATCAGAACTACACATGTGGGGAATACAAACAGTACTACACAGTGGGCTGGAGTATGGCCAGCCCACAGGATTCACTAGTGTGGATCATAGCCCTGCTATGAATGTCACACAATGTGATGTGCTATCCTGACATGTCCATGACATCTAGTGGCCTGGCTGCAACACTGTCAAACTAACCTGAAAACATATCCCACATACCACCCTTTGTCTGCATAACCCTGTCGTCAGTAGAGCATATGACATCTACGGGTTTATGTCATATGGGACAACACAGACATGTGAAAGAGATGCCCATTACAATAATTTGGACAACACATGTACACACATGGCCATGGAGGATGGCCAGAGACATGAAGCAACACACACAGTAGACAAGATGTGCTTGTGTGTACACCCTGTCATACAATGGCTACACATGGTCCAACTATGGCCTTTGTGCAATAGTTATATTGTAGATGTGGAACACTAGACATCCTACAGGCCTGTGCACATCTTGTGTAGGCTTGACATCAATTCACCACATAAGATGTGTTGAACATCTTGAGGGTGTCACAACATGAGAGCAGTCACCTGTACAGTATCCACATCAGCCCACAGATACAGTACATTCTGCTTGCTGGTGTCAGACATCAATGTCATACTTGCTCCTCGTGTGTGTGTGTGTGTGTGTGTGTGTGTGTGTGTGTGTGTGTGTGTGTGTGTGTGTGTGTGGTACACAGATGTCATGTGGGACATGGTGTACCGACGTGTTCGCCATGTCTGGCCATAGTTGCCAGGCAGCAGCAATATGGTTGCAGATGTGCAGAGGTGTCATCCGTATACCCTTCAGTGACCTGTGTCACACATTCCTCATCATGGTTTAGTGAGAATACACCTCATTGACGTGGGTCACATTCCACAATATATATGTATTATATCTGAAAACAGTCATGACTATGAACTGTGTCAGTGACTCACACTGTATAGCAATAGAGACGCCTCATGATTCCCTGCAATGGCCATGCACATCAGCTAAATGTGCAGTATATCTGTAAGGTGGACACACAACACTGCATTGGGACACCATTACCTCACTCTATATTTGACAGGACACTATTGTGTTAAACATGTATGCATGTCATTGCACACATCAGCAGATCACATGTCATACTACATGTGATTGTCAAGGTCATATGCCACACATCAGGCAGGTGTACTGTTAACCTGTGCTGGTCTACATGGTGTAACATGGGGATGTATGCTAACTACTACTATGATTGTATAATTTGCATGCCGTCTGCTATGACACATGCATGCTGTTGTGTGCAATCCAGGGATGTATAATAACTACCGCTATTATTGTCTGCTCTGCATGCCGTCTGCCATATCACATGCATGTTGCATGCCTTCTGTCATATCACATGCACGTGCGCGTGTGTGTGTGTGTGTGTGTGTGTGTGTGTGTGTGTGTGTGTGTGTGTGTGTGTGTGTGTGTGTGTGTGTGTGTGTCTATTGTATAGATTTCAATGTACAGTTCTTGTCTGCCCCCATAGTTGATGTAGGTGTGTTGCCCTCCTGTGGTACATCTGATGTTAGTGTCCCCACAGACTCTACCAGCGATGATGAATGTATGATTGAGGCACTGGCAAAGTTGTCAGGGGCTGAAACTTTGCCATTGGTTGTCATCCCAGCTATATCCCCCTCATCCTCGCACACAGATCCCATGCCTGCACATACTCCATCACCAGTGGCCACAGACAAAGGACAGTTGGCATGTGGTAGCTTGGAACAGGAAAGTGTGGGGGCTATGGAAGGTGTGCCTGCACACCATGGTGTCAGCCAACTGACTGGTGGTGCCCCACACAGGCATATGGCCAGTGCTGCTCTTAGGAGTACCTCTGGCCAACATGCTCCTGCAAGATAGAGCACAGCAGCCGGTGTCACCAGATGCATGTTTCAGGCTGTAATGGAGGCACAGGCACATGCTGAATGGTCAACAGAGAAGATCAGAGGCTTCAGAGGGCTGCTGTCCATTCTTTAAACAACAACATCCAGGCAATGGTAAATGCTCAACAGCAGATTGCTGAAGCTTTTGATAGATGGTTGGGTGACATGATTGGAGTCCTTGACTGTGGCATGATAATCCGCAAGCATGAGCTGTCTGTGTTGGAACATCTGGTAGGAATGTGGCATCAGGCACGTGGATGTATGCCTGCTACATCACCTGTTTCAGGTCTACGTGTATGAGCTACCTCACATGTCCGCTCCCATAGTGGCGTTAGCAGCAGCAGTGCATCTGGTGCTATGCTGTCTACACCACGACACAGCAGGCCATGTGCTCGTGGCCCGGGACGGTCCAAACAGGGACATGGTTCTAGTGGACAAGTGACATCAGACAATACCCGATCTGCACCTCTGTCTGGTAGTGCCCGTGCAACCCCTGGCAGGCACAGGTCACATGTCCATGGCCGGACACCGTGAACTGTAAAACCTGGCATGTACAGTCTGCAGCTGTCAATAATACCCCTGTGTAGGCCAGACACATGCCAGAACTGTGTGCATACATACATGCACACACTGGAAACATATGTAGGGCACCACAACACACACATGCCCAATTAGATCAAAGGCCCTAACCCACACACATGATGTCACCCAATGGTGCAGCCTAGGCCTCTGGCAAACATTATCACCCTGTGCATATGGTGATGCCTGTGCCACATCCCTGACATCCACACCATAGGTGCAGGGACATGCTCATATGGTCTGATGCACAGGGTGAACAGACTAGGAAGATAAGTGTAGTTTACAATTGTCGAGTACTGTTGACAGGCAACAGACATACCATGCACTACAGGTGTACAATGCATTCCATACTGTTAACAGTATGTGTCTTGTGTAACAACAGTAACTGCATGTTAGTCATGATGTTCTGCTGTCCTCCTTCAGGTCTAATTGCAAGTGCTGGTGGATGTCAGTATTTGCATTTAGTGTCCCATATGTCAATGTGGACTACTCACAGGTATGTATGAATATACCAGCATGCACTGTGTAGCTGCCACATAACAGTGAGAATGTCCCACGTTCCAAACATGTCTACTGATCCAAGAGCATGATAGCTGTGTTTTAAGCTACTGTGGCTACAGACATGACATCCATACAGGGTGACATACAGGTACGCTTACATGGAGTGGTGAGGTAAGAGAGTGGTCTAGCTGATTACAAGGGTAGAGGCCAGTGGGAAGTGTGATGCATCATTGATAAGCAGTAATACATGTTCCCATGACAGGATGCCAACACACAACTGCACCCACACACTCAGGTATTGACACACATGCATTCAGTGACACAGTAACACACCCACACACTCACGGATTCACAGACACAGTAACACACACTCGCACACAGTTGCTACTGGTGAGGTGAGGACCCCTGCCTATGTGCTAATCATTATTACAGTACTGTGTACCTACATGACACACCACAGAGAATACACATGTACAGGTAGTCAGTATGGCCTATAATCAGGGACATCAACACAGATAGTAGATTGTATCGCCTGGATGGAGGGAGGGGTCTTATCAGTTCAGTATGGTAACATACATCCTCACTCCAGGGACCAGACAGCCATACATACACACACACACATACACACACTGTGGCATTCAATATTGAATACACCTATGTCACACACATACAGATACCTCACATGTGTGAAATACATGCCCCTGCCTATGTCCTGCTTTCTACATTGCAGTCTGTACAGATGTGTACACTAGTGTACAGGAGAGTGAGTAACAAATGAAATGTATTCCCCACCATATGTGACATATATGGACACACATGCAACTACACATGCCAGTACTGTGAATCAAAGACCTGCTTAGCTCATGATATGTATGACAGACTTACAGCAGTATTGCACACGTTGTAAAGTGTACTGACGCTTCCTTTGGCAACAGTGCTGATATATGCACACGGGACATCTTAACTGTTAACAGGTGTCAAGTGATTTACCTTTGCTGTCCCCCTGACCGCTGTCTAAGTTGTGTGTTATGTCCTTCAATTAACAAAACCATAGCTTACTGGTTACACAAATTATTGTAGGACCACTTGTGACACACCTGTGAGCAGTCCTCAGCAAACATCCATCTGCAAAGATGCCCCACCACTTAGTTATTTCCACACATCTGTCCATACCTGAGGTACAGCTTTCCGTACAGTCAGCATATCACCATATACAGTTGGCAATGTTGAGGCTGCATTGCAACTGCATGATGTACTAGGATACACGTCACCTGCATACATCAGCAACTGCACACACATGTTATCTGAATGCACACCACTACATGTACATGTGTGTAGGTCCTACAATCCTGTCATATGGACATGTTTGTAGGCATTGCAATTGGTGGACATTTGTAATGACATACATAACACATGGACTGTTGTATGATATGATAGGTGTAATGGGTGACCGGTACAGAGGGAATGTTACCTCTGTCAACATTGATATCACACCTTATGTACTGTTAGCATTCAGCAGCCATGGACCTACATTCCATGTGCATGTGTGTAATGGCTGCAGCCACCTGTTTGCACAAAGAACAACAACAGCTATGCTATTTACATGTATGTTGTGTGTGTGGCATGTACATACCCAGGGCAGGTACATGTATGTCATATCCATACATGAGGGTGTGCACTGGTGTACAGCAACAGTCATTTGCTAATGCTGTAAATAACCGAGGGCCCCTGGTATGTGTACAGCTGACCTGGTTACAGACAGTGGTATCATTGCATTGCATAACACATGATGCAACTGTGTCAGTACATGGGTACTCTCTACAGTTGATGTAGAGCTTGGTACAGTCCACTAGTCAGAGGTCACATGGTGGTGTACTCTTATATGTCCTACAACATGTATGGATGCGTGTTGGTGGTCCGAGGGCATGGTGGTGTCTGAGGTTTACATCCTAGAATGCAGCATGTGACACTGTGTCCTGCACATGACTCATCTGTGATGCCTTTCATGGGGCTACTGGTCAGTACATATGTGTGGCCTCTATGTATGTGAGGACACCACCACCTGGAGCGCTCCATACCTGTGTTATGGCCCACATGTCTGGTTCTGAGATATATGGTGGTAGTGCTATTATGCACTACAGAGACATCAGCCAGGTGTTTCTTACTGCACAGATGTCAGTACTCCCCATTGTTGGATCTACAGTGAGCAGCTGTGATTATGGACACTACACATCTAGCACTGGTTAGCATAAGCATGCAATGCAGTTGTCCTGTAGGTGTCAGGGTGTTATCCTGTGTTTAGGACATTTGCTTTGGAATGGAACTGTATGGGCGGATGAGACTTGGTTATTATCCCCACTCCCTTGAATCATGGATGCATGTGATATGTGTCAAAGGCCTGTCTACTGTCAGTCATGTCATCCCAGTATGACAAATACTGGACAACC
Organism: Protopterus annectens; assembly: GCF_019279795.1. Taxonomy (NCBI): domain Eukaryota; kingdom Metazoa; phylum Chordata; order Ceratodontiformes; family Protopteridae; genus Protopterus; species Protopterus annectens. The sequence goes on along the minus strand of NC_056733.1, from coordinate 1,209,037,306 downwards.
TCATACTTAAAGCAGGACATTGGCTCATTGTGTTGTTCAAGCAGTCGCCACCTCTAGCAAGGCTCATTGCATTGGTCAAGCAGTTTCCACTCCTAATAAGACACCACTGCGAGTGGTGATATTGTGCTTGGTATAGGATGGTACATCTAAGCAGACGTTGTGTAAAAAAATGGTGTCAAATATATGTAGAGCAGCATTCCTGCTAATAATGGCAACTACTAACACCACAGCCCATTACAATGAGTTTTTACATCTACCTGTAATAGCATGGCCACTGTGGCCTTCAGTGTTTAGAATCAGAGTGCATCCCAGACAGCCCTGTGCTACTAAGTGTATAAGCATGCCCAGTGACACCTTGTGTCGGTTATGTGCCTCTGTGTATGGGCATGGTCATTGTAACCCTATATAGTGATAGTAGTTGTCCATTCCACAGATGAGCATACTCCAGGTCAGGATGGATTCCTACTTTAAACACACAGGTTCACAGGTATGTACATCTTAACTGCCAGCATCCCTGTTAGTGTCCGCATTCCTAGAAGGTCATAATGACAGCCTTGAAATGTGTAGTCTGTGTGGCGGGACTCATAACTATGTAGTATTGTAATAGTGATCTGTAAATAGGTAGGTGTTCCGTTCCCACCACTGTGTGTGTGTGTGTGTGTGTGTGTGTGTGTGTGTGTGTGTGTGTGTGTGTGTGTGTGTGTGTGTTTGTCCCCATTTGCCAGAGGACTGAAAAATGCTTTTAGACTGCTCACACTCCATACAATTCGTATACCCACCTTTGGCAAGGCTGATGATGACACCCACCTACAAATAAACCTCTGGGAGTGCTATGTCCCAGTAATCTCGGTAGCATGTTCTGTAACTGCGTAATGCCCTGGTGTAATAAAGTAGTTAGGTTGGTGTTATAATCCCAGACTTGCTGTGTGTGTGTGTGTGTGTGTGTGTGTGTGTGTGTGTGTGTGTGTGTGTGTGTGTGTGTGTATGTGTGTGTTTGTCCCCATCTGCCTGAGGACTGAGTAATGCTTTTAGACTGCTCACACTCCTTACATTTCTTATACCCACCTTTGGCAAGGCTGATGATGTCACCCATCTACAAATACACCTCTGGGTGTGCTGTGTCCCAGTAATTTCGGTAGCACATTCTGTAACTGCGTAATGCTCTAGTGTAATAATGTAGTTAGGTCGGTGTTCTAATCCCAGACTTGCCATATGTGTGTGTGTGTGTGTGTGTGTGTGTGTGTGTGTGTGTGTGTGTGTGTGTGTGTGTGTGTGTCTGCCTGCATAAGACAAGTACAGTGCTTTGTAAAATATGCACTTTCTGTACAAATCGCATGACCACCGTTGTCATTCCTGCTTTTGTCACCCACCTAGGTATACACCTGTAGGCATGCTGCAACCCAGTATTCACCATAGCACGTGCCCTAAATGTGTATTGCTGCTGTGTGATATGGCAGGGGTTTGTATACAGGACATGGAAAGTGTGTGTTTGTCTGTCAGAGCCTGTGTAGTGGTGGCCGTGATTGTCTTACCATTGGACATGTTTGGGAGCGGATTTTGTAGTTTTCCTGCATGGTGTCCATCTTATGACACATTGGCCACCTCACGAGGAGTACAGCTGTCAGTCAGCCATGGGACTGTGTTGGCAAGCCATACTCATACATCTGGCAAAAGGCCTGGTGAACAAAATATGCAGCACTACTAGTACCCGGTATATGTCCCGCACCCATGTGCCATGCACAAACAAACATGACTAGGATATCCCGCTATGTTGCTAGTACCATGCACATTGACGGCAGATGGTATGCATGGTGTGAATGCAGTGGCCTGCAGAGGACATGGCACCCTGTGCAGTGGTACAATAGGCACATATATGCGGATATTTGTGCCTTCACTATGTTCCACACTGAATGCCTGCAACATATGTGATGCCATCAAATGTGATCCACAGTGGCCAGACAATGCTGTACACATGTGCCCTGTATGGACCCATGCCACTGACACCATGGAATACCTGTATCATACTATCCATGCAGGTACAGGGTTGACCTGCTCACTATAAGCAGGTTTCACCACACCAGGCCAGTATTGGCATATCGGGGGATAACAGGCTGTGTACACAACATGTGTCTGCCAAACCAGGTACACCTGTACATGTCACTGTACAGTATTGTGGGACATGCACATCCCAGGCAATGCAGGCAATGTCCATGTGAAGGACTATCAAGCACAGACATGGCATGCATTGCAAAGATATGGCCATACACATTGGTAACCAGGATGTCAGGCCAGATAATAGTACCCATCTGTGTGGGACATTGCAGATGCTACACCCCTGCACTGCACACCATTGTCGGGTGATGCGATGCCAAGGATTACCCCTCACCCAGCCTTGTACAGCCATCTTGCACAGCCAAACACTACACACTCATGAAACAATGCATACCTGCATGCCAGTACTGGCACCCTGTGTCTGAGTGTGGGTTGTGATGCTCCCAACCACAGTTACTCCCAGTATAACCCTCATTGACTTACCAACAGATGTCAAGCACTTTCACATGCCCTAGCCCATAGAACCTCTAGATATCCCCTGTGGTGCATGTAGTCCTGTGCATTACTGCAGTGTGTCAAACTAAGTAGTTACGTTGTGTATTTGTGGCCCTGCCAAAGGTGTCAGTGCGTTTCCATTAGAGAGTGTAGTTGTGGTGACAATGGCATCCGTTCACGTGGACAGCCATATGTGCCACACCTAATGTATGTCTACTATATCTCTCTTTCAGATCTCACTCACCTACACACATATATATGTTCTTACAGCACAGCAACATGTCGCTTTGTGGCACATGTAGTAATGTCATGCACATGTAATAGTAATGAGCAGTCAGTCAGGGGTTTGACCCCTGTACTGTTCGGCATGTGGCAGATGATGCTTATGGTTAAGTCTCCAAGCCCTTCCCTGGTGTTCTTTGCCTGTCCCACCCACACTCTCTCTGGTGGATGTGAAGGAGTACACCTGCACAGGAATGTATCTGACCAGACACCTGCTGCAGCTTGAAAGGCCCCAAAAGTTCCTCACCAAAAGGATAAAGGGTCTCAAAAATATGTCTTATGCTGCCCGACTGAAAGAACTCCAGCTCTATTCAGTCTCATACCACTTGCTCAGAGGTGACCTGTGCCTGACATATAAGGCCATGTCAAACCCAGATTTGATGAATATGCTTCACCTCAAAAAATCTAGATCCCTCAGAACCACAAGGGCGGGAGACTTAAACCTTGACACGGTTATAAATAGAACGTGCTGGAGGGACAGATTCATCACCCAGAGACTCCCTATGCTGTGGAACAAAATCCCGGTACATGTGAGGCAGAGCACCTCTCTGGTCTTGTTCAAGAGGAATCTTGACCAATGGATGGGAGATTGCAGATATACCCCAGGGATTACTTCAGCGTCACTGCTTGACAGAGGCACAGCAAAATGATAGGCATAGTTTTTATTCAAACTAAAGGGGTGGCGAAAGCCACATAACTATGGGCTAGGCTTATAAATGCCCTTGGGCAGATAGCCTAGTATGAACCTATGAACCTATGAACCTATGAACCTATTGTAAGTGATGGACATGGTCAGGTGATGGCTTCTGTACCTATTGCAGTTCTCCTCTAGCTGATTGCATGTGGTACAGCTGTGATGGTGTTCCCTTAGCCATCCGCATGATAAACACAGTACACTATCTAGGGAAAACATGTTGTTATTTGGCCATGACAGTCGCTGTGAGTGGTACCTGGATGTGGTGTTCTGACACGGCATCACAGAGGATATCTGGATGCACCTCAATCATTTTCCACAGTGGGAAATAGCCTAAAAACAGGAGGGTGATGTGCCACACATGACTACAGCATGTAAGTGTAGCTATGCTGCATTGAGACTACTGCCTGTTTAACATGTGTGTGGTAATGGCTATTCTGCATGTTAAAATACAGACATGACAGTACTCTGTTCATGAGGGACCCCATCTGTAGGGCCATCTGTGAACTGGTCAGTGTGTGCAATCATTTGTTTCCTGTTTTACACACTGAACACACATCTGTGCACAGCAGAAGCATGGTGTGAGGATTGCAGTCAGTACATGATGATAGGGATGTGCTACTGCCATCGCATCCCTGACTGGACATGTGTCACATGAGACAGTGATATGACAGACACTGTCTGGGGTTCCTAGTGACAAGCCAATAATGGGCAACTGTCCATAGCTGAGGTCACACGTCTACTACACATTGTACAGATGGCATGCAGTATATATATGTATGTGTTGTGCTCCCTCTGCAAATGTATGCCATCTGTTGTGTTGGGTTGCTGGTGATATCTATGTATACTGTCGTAGGTAATCCTGTATGCTGTTGCCTATCACTGAGCCATATGTGGGTTTAAACTGCAACACCATAGGCTGAATGGGTTGGGAGGTCCCGGCAGAACCTCCTGTCCCACTTCAGCTGATCATGGCCCCGGGCACTAGCACATCTAAGGCCCAGCCTTAGACATCAACCTCTGTTGGCTCTGCACCACCTTCTGGTGGTACGACCACTGAGGATGGAGCATGTCCTCTCTGGGAGCGGGACCAGACAGGTACATGTCTACTGTCGTGCGGTCCCGGACGTGTTGCGTTGGTGGCTCACTAAGGGGTTCCGAAGCCAGATACGCCAGCTCAAGGGCGGAGTGTCACATTTACAGGGTGATACTGCCCCTCGTGGACAGCCCCCAGAACTGCCTCCTTTGCAGCTGTTTAGGTGCAGTGGCAGTTGCCCATGGCTGGGGACCTCCATCCCACTGTTCCCATGGGCTTGTGAATGCCGAGCACCCATCCCCGTCCGTGGTGTATCCCCCGCACATGTGTCATATACCAACCCTGTATGCTGTCTTTTCTGTGATCCTGCCTATCCTCCACAGCCATACCTACACTCCTTCCCCTACATCCGACCCTCATCTATGGATACATAAGGTCAATTGGCTCCTAGGACAACATCTGCTCTATACATAGCTGTCCATTACACACACGTGCCCACTGGACACATGAAACCCTTGTAAAATGCATCACAACATACTCCTGTTATCCTCACCTCTGTCCCTCAGGCGCACGATCCTGGTATGCACATCACTCCTACATCATCCAGGTACACGTGATGAGGATCACCCCATTGTACACACAACACTACCGGTCCCTCTATGGTTACCCCATTTACCTTTATTGTGATGATGATGTTGCACACAGCACCTTGCAAGAGTACTGTTCACATATAATGATTGGACAGGTACTGTTGTGTTAATGTACATTACATGCACAGAGTGATGTATACAGCTAATGTACAACTATTTGCGTGTATGACTGACATATGTCTGACTGAGGGAGTCTTGAGATCACATAGAGCAACACCACTACATAATACAGGCGTCACTGGTGTTTCCCATTTCATTTATTTGTAATGCTTTGTTGCCACATGGTATGTTCCTGATATATCTATATATATGTATGTACCTATATGCTGGACATAAACACTCACATATACATCTACATGATGGGATACATTCCTATACTATTGAATGACTGCGCTGTATGATATGTTTGTGGTACTGTCCTTTGTCTGTATATCTGCCATGGCGTATTGGTAATTCACATTAGCTGTGTGTGCAGGGTCGTGGTTCTGACCCTTGCAAAGGATGTTTATTTGGTTGCAGAGCAGAACAAGCCCATTGGATACGGAGGGAGTAAGGGACATTAAAGCAGTTGGGAGTGGGTGTGCATGGGTTTGCATGGTGTTAAGCACTGCTGACCTCTGGTTACAGCTTCTTACACTCAATTAGCCTCTACATTGCTTTACCAGTGCAATATTCGCATACTGGTAGCCAAACATGCTGATACCTGCTCGCTCCTGCACTTGCAAATTCACTGACATTGGTGCTTGCATCTGTCACTCACACCCCTGGGTGGGAGTGAGGACCACAATATTACCTTGTGATGCCTATTACATCGGACTACATGACTACAGTATCGGGAATGGCTGCCCATTAAGTGATGGCATGGCGTTCGACTGTATGGAATCAGCGGCCTGTCCAGTGACTCAATCATATTATTTGTGTGTTCCGCATACAATCTGCTCCCACCTTGTGATGCCTATTACATCGGACTACATGACTACAGTATTGGGAATGGCTGCCCATTAGGCGACGGTGTGGTGTTCCATTGTATGGAATCAGCGGCCTGTCCAGTGAATCAATCATATTATTTGTGTGTTCCTCATACAATCTACTCCCACCTTGTGATGCCTATTACATCAGACTACAGTATCGGGAATGGCTACCCATTAAGCGACGGCATGGCATTAGACTGTATGGAATCAGCGGACTGTCCAGTGAATTAATCATATTATTTGTGTGTTCCTCATACAATCTGCTCCCATCTGGCTGATACATGGCAACCGAGATGCTTCAATACAGACAAGTAGTTGGGTTTTGGGAGCCACATCCGTCGGACGAGTCATGCTACTGCATACCTATTATAGGTTTGCCAACTTTTCAATTGACCAAGGTGGGACTTTAGGGTTACCACCTGTCCCACTTTGCGAGGACAGTCCCTCTTTAGGCAGTTGTATCCTGTGAAAATAATCAAGACTCAGCAAATGTCCTGGACAGGACAATATTATATTCTACGTTTCTTTAATAATTGCATGAAACAGTTATTTTAGATATGAAACTTATATATGTTATGTGAAGTAACATAAACAATTCAAATGTTGCTGGAATAAGCTTGTATTTGTGCAAATAAGTATAATTCTGTACTATGCACGGCTGTAGGTATGTTATGTCCTGGAAAGTCTGACATTTCTACAGAACATGTCCCACTTTGGCCATTTGGAAAGGTGGCAACCCTATAGGACCTGTATGTAGAGATGTCAGATTTTGCAGGGCAACACATACCCACAGCCAGTAGAAAGGAGAGTACTTCACTGTTTTGCCAAAATAAAAGGTTATTCTTGTAGCATTATAGTTGGTTATACTGTTTCTTATAACATTTAGATGTTTCAGATACAAAATAATTGTTTTATGCAACTACTACAGACAATATAGGAAATATTTGCCCTAAATCACAGGACATTTGCCATAATTATATTTATTTTGCAGGACACAACTGCCGAAAGGGGAGTGTCCCTCACAAAGGTGGATGGGTGGTAACCCCAACCCTATTATTCTATCATCTTTCTAAGGTAGTCGGCGGAACATGCGCTTTCTCTCACTAGCAGACCTCTCATATGAATGGGGAAAAATGAACACTGAATCAGGGACACTGCATAACAACCTCAAGGACGCATTTAGAAGGTTGGTGCTATTAATCTGACACATTGACGGACCCAGAGCACATATGTATTTATACACATTGTCTGAGGTACATGCTGTTTAGGACTCTTACATGTTGTCATTATTCATTACGTGTATTCCTCCACCTTTCCTCCTAATTTCACTAGTTCTAGTAGGGTTTAGTTGGGACTGTGTTAGATTTTGATTCATAATCATGGACGTCCCTGGTAATCGGGCACAGTTCATTGATATCGTCCCTATGTGTTCCCCCAATGGTTTACGGAC